>NC_057810.1:688000806-688137301 GCF_018294505.1 Triticum aestivum
TTCTTTTTTGCTGTTTGTACTTATTTTATGAAAATTCTTTTTGCTTTTAATGTTTATCACAGAAAATACTTTGATAATTCTTTCTAATTATTTATAAAAGTTTATTATGATTCTACTTATAAATTTTATTAGTGTTTATTTTATTTTATTTGGTTAATACTTACTTCATCAATTTTCAACCCTTTCCCTGCATATTATTGTCTCCCCTCCAAGCGTGCCTTTTCCAGTCAGTCTCCCCTCATACGGCGATTTAGGGAGACCTATCTTCTTAAGGTCAGGAATGAAGTCAACACAAAACCCAATGACATCCTCTGTTTGATGGCCCATGGAGATGCTTCCTTCTGGCCTAGCGTGGTTACATGCATATTTCTTTAGGACTCCCATGAACCTCTCAAAGGGTTACATGTTGTGTAGAAATACGGGGCCCGCAATGACAATCTCGTCAACTAGATGAACTAGGACGTCCGTCATGATATTGAAGAAGGATGGTGGGAACACCAGCTTGAAACTGACAAGACATTGCAGCACATCACTCCTTAGCCTTGGTATGATTTCTGGATCGATCACCTTCTGAGAGATTGCATTGAGGAATGCACATAGCTTCACAGTGGCTAATCGGACATTTTTCGGTAGAAGCCCCCTCAATGCAACCGGAAGCAGTTGCGTCATAATCACATGGCAGTCATGAGACTTTAGGTTCTGAAACTTTTTCTCTGCCATATTTATTATTCCCTTTATATTCGACAAGAAGCCAGTCGGGACCTTCATACTAAGCAGACATTCAAAGAAGATTTCCTTCTCTTCTTTGGTAAGAGCATAGATGGCAGGACCTTCATACTGCTTTGGAGGCATGCCGTCTTTTTCGTGCAAACATTGCAGGTCCTCCCGTGCCTCAGTTGTATCTTTTGTCTTCCCATACACGCCCAAGAAGCCTAGTAGGTTCACGCAAAGGTTCTTCGTCACATGCATCACATCGATCGAAGAGCGGACCTCTAGGTCTTTCCAGTAGGGTAGGTCCCAAAATATAGATTTCTTCTTCCACATGGGTGCGTGTCCCACAGCGTCACTCGGAACAACTAGTCCGCCGGGACCCTTTCCAAAGATTACGTGTAAATCATTGACCATAGCAAGTACGTGATCACCGGTACACATGGCGGGCTTCTTCCGGTGATCTGCCTCGCCTTTGAAATGCTTGCCTTTCTTTCGACATTGATGGTTGGTCGGAAGAAATCGATGATGGCCCAGGTACACATTCTTCCTGCAGCTTCGCAGGTATATACTTTCGGTGTCAGCTAAACAATGCGTGCATGCGTGGTATCCCTTGTTTGTCTGTCCTGAAAGGTTACTGAGAGTGGGCCAATCATTGATGGTTACAAACAACAACACATACAGGTTAAATTCCTCCTGTTTGTGCTCATCCCACGCACATACACCATTTCCATTCCACAGCTGTAAAAGTTCTTCAACTAATGGCCTTAGGTACACATCAATGTCGTTGCTGGGTTTCTTAGGGCCTTGGATGAGAACTGGCATCATAATGAACTTCCGCTTCATGCACATCCAAGGAGGAAGGTTATACATACATAGAGTCACGGGCCAGGTGCTGTGATTGCTGCTCTGCTCCCCGAAAGGATTAATGCCATCCGCGCTTAAACCAAACCATACGTTCCTTGGGTCACATGCAAACTCAGCCCAGTACTCTCTCTCGATTTTTCTCCACTGCGACCCGTCAGCGGGTGCTCTCGACTTCTCGTCTTTATTACGGTCCTCACTGTGCCATCGCATCAACTTGGCATGCTCTTTGTTTCTGAACAGTTGTTTCAACTGTGGTATTATAGGAGCATACCACATCACCTTCACAGGAACTCTCTTCCTGCGGGGCTCACCGTCAACATCACCAGGGTCATCTCGTCTGATCTTATACCGCAATGCACCGCATACAGAGCATGCGTTCAAATCCTCGTATGCACTGCGGTTGAGGATCCAGTCGGTAGGGCATGCATGTATCTTCTGCACCTCCAATCCTAGAGGGCATACGACCTTCTTTGTTGCGTATGTACTGTCGGGCAATTCATTATCCTTTGGAAGCTTCTTGTTCAATATTTTCAGTAGCTTCTCAAATCCTTTGTAAGGCACAGCATTCTTTGCCTTCCACTTTAGGAATTCCAGTACGGTACACAGCTTTGTGTTGCCATCTTCACAATTGGGGTACAACATTTTTTGTGATCCTCTAACATGCGATCGAACTTCAGCTTCTCCTTTTGACTTTCCAATTGCGTCCTTGCATCGACAATGACCCTACGGAGATCATCATTGGGCACATCGTCTGGTTCCTCCTGATCTTCAGCAGCTTCCCCCGTTGCAGCATCATCGGGCACATCGTCTGGTTCCTCTTGATCTTAAGGAGCTCCCCCCGTTGCAGCATCACCGTATTCAGGGGGCACATAGTTGTCATCGTCCTCTTCTTCTTCGCCGTCTTCCATCATAACCCCTATTTCTCCGTGCCTCGTCCAAACATTATAGTGTGGCATGAAACCCTTGTAAAGCAGGTGGCTGTGAAGGATTTTTTGGTCAGAGTAAGACTTCGTATTCCCACATTTAGTGCATGGACAACACATAAAACCATTCTGCTTGTTTGCCTCAGCCATTTCGAGAAAAATATGAAAGCCCTTAATGTACTTGGAGGTGTGTTTGTCACCATACATCCGTTGCCGGTTCATCTGCATGCATTACATATAATTATGTGTGTCAAAATTAAGAAAATCAGACAAATATCTATCTAAAGTAAGAAAATCATACAAGTATCAGAAAGAAGATAAGAACAAGAGGCTCACCATGGTGGTGCTGGCGACGAGATCGGCGCGGGCGATCAACGGCGGTGAAAACAGGGACAGGGCATGACGGACCCCTAAATCTAGACAAATCTCGAAAAATGGAGCTCCAAGGTCGAGCATAGATAGGAGAAAGCTTAACTAGTGTGGCTCGGGCATTTCATCGAACACCTCATGTGCATAGGAGGTGAACTAGAGCACCCAAATGCCCTCTCCTCGCCAGGTTGAAAAACCAGAGCACTGTGGAGTGCTCTGCCGCGGCGGTATAAATGGGCAACTTATTTATCCTGGTTCGTAGCATGAACCGGGACTAAAGCTCCCCCTTCTGTCACGGTTCAAGCCACGAACCTGGACCAATGGTTGTGGGCCAGGAGCGCGGACCATTGGTCCTGGTTCGTGGCTTGAACCGGGACAAATGGTTCCAAACGAACCGGGACCAATGCCCACGAGGCCCCGGCCTGCCCCCTGGGCTCACGAACCGGGTCTAATACCCCCCATGGGTCCCGGTTCTTGAAGAACCGGGACTAATGGGCTGGCCAGGCCCGAACGTTAGCCCCGTTTTCTACTAGTGAGAAAATGGGCTTTAAGAAATAATAGATGGGATGTAATTCTAAAAATTGGGGAGTAATTATAAGAAAATGCACCAAACACGTAATTACTTTATAAAATATTATTTTTGGATATTGAAAATTTTAATTTCATTAATTGTTGCGAGCGCAATGTTTCGTTGGATTTTTACGTAATATAAATTTATATTGAAATTGTATTTAATCTGACTATAAATTTCGGGATAAAAATATTTCGGATCCCATAAAAATGTGGGAAATTTTAGTGAATTCTGTTTTGAACAGTTGGTTGAAATGGGTTGTACTTTTAACAAACTGTAAATGGGCGTAGTAAATTCCATTAGAATTCAAATATGGGCTGCACATTCTTACAAATCTCAAATGGGCTATAAGTTCTCTGCCACACACTTGTGGCCTTACTAAGTTGACGCGTCCCCTAAAAAAAGAGACTTGACTTGTATGCAAGGCTTTGTCAACTTATAGTCAACACACGGTTCTAGCAGCAGTGGCTGTTGGATGTCCATCCAAAGGATGCCATGCTTCTTCTTCAATCTCAGATATTCTAGCTTCACCCGCCCTAAAAAATGATTCCTCCCCCTGACATCTAGGGCGCACCGTTTCGAAAGCTAACCTGTGGGCCTACTAAGTTGACGTACCAAGGGCTTTGTCAACTTAGTCAATATAAACGATTCTAGATACAGTGACCGTACAATGTCCATCCAACGGCCGCCGTGCTTCTTGAACCTCTGGTCTTCTTACTCCAGCCGCCCAAAGTAGCGCCGGTCATGCCGCCTGCTCCTGCCTCCCGTGGCCGGCTGTGCTGCAGTGGAGGCCTCACCGCCCCCTACTACTCCTACCGCTGGCTAGGCCATCCGTCCACTCACCCACACCCCCTGTTATTCTGCGGTGACGATAGCCTCACACCGCAGCCGAACCAGTGAACCCTCGTACTCCTCTCCGCGTGGGCATCCACTATCGCGTCTTCCCCGGCTCTGCGTCGTCCCCTTCCTAGGCCTCACCGTCGTCCACCGCCGTGGTGCTCTCGGCGCGGTGTGGTCAACGTGGTCAAGGGACGACTTCCATCGGACGTGGACTGTACGAGGAGAGGCCGACAGCTGGGTCCACGGCCGCAGGAAGGAAGTGTCTCCTTATTACGCGGAAAATAATGATTCCTTTACCTAACAACTAGGAACCACCGGACGGGCCACTGTATTTCATGAAAAAACGTTTCCCCCCTGACTGCTGGGACCCACCAGCTGCATCTTCGCATGCACGGAAGTGCGTCCGAAAAAACCAATTCGCCCCCCTGACTGCTAGGACCCACCAGCTGTTGGGGAACGTTGCAGAAAAATAAAAAATTTCCTACGGTTTCACCAAGATCCATCTATGAGTTCATCTAAGAAACGAGTGATAGGAGAGAGATTGCATCTACATACCACTTGTAGATCGCGTGCGGAAGCGTTCAAGAGAATGGTGATGATGGAGTCGTACTCGTCATGATCCAAATCACCGATGACCAAGTGCCGAACGGACAGCACCTCCGCGTTCAACACACGTACGGAGCGGATGACGTATCCTCCTTCTTGATCCAGCAAGGGGGAAGGAGAGGTTGATGAAGATCTAGTATCACAATGACGTGGTGGTGGATACAGCAGGACTCCGGCAGGGCTTCGCCAAGCGTTGCGGGAGGAGGAAGAGGTGTAGCAGGGGGAGGGAGGCGCCAAGACACAGGGTACGTCTGCCCACCCCTTTACCCTCCTTTATATAGGCCCCCGGGGGGGGGTGTCGGCCCTGGGAGATCCCATCTCCCAAGGGGGGCGGCGGCCAGGGGGGGTGGAGTGCCCCCCCAAGGCAAGTGGGGCGCGCCCCCCACCAAGGGTTTCCAACCCTAGGCGCAGGAGGGGCCCAGGGGGGGGCGCACCATCCCACTAGGGGATGGTTCCCCTCCCACTTCAGCCCACGGGGCCTTCCGGGATAGGTGGCCCCACCCGGTGGACCCCCGGGACCCTTCCGGTGGTCCCGGTACAATACCGGGTGACCCCGAAACTTTCCCGATGGCCGAAACAGCACTTCCTATATATAATTCTTTACCTCCGGACCATTCCGGAACTCCTCGTGACATCCGAGATCTCATCCGGGACTCCGAACAACATTTGGTTTGCTGCATACTCATATTCATACAACCCTAGCGTCACCGAACATTAAGTGTGTAGACCCTAAGGGTTCGGGAGACATGCAGACATGACCGAGACGGCTCTCCGGTCAATAACAAGCAGCGGGATCTGGATACCCATGTTGGCTCCCACATACTCCTCGATGATCTCATTGGATGAACCACGATGTCGAGGATTCAAGCAACCCCGTATGCAATTCCCTTTGTCAGACGGTATGTTACTTGCCCGAGATTCGATCGTCGGTATCCCAATACCTCGTTCAATCTCGTTGCCGGCAAGTCACTTTACTCGTACCGTAATGCATGATCCCGTGACCAGACACTTGGTCACTTTGAGCTCATTATGATGATGCACTACCGAGTGGGACCAGTGATACCTCTCTGTAATACGGAGTGACAAATCCCAGTCTCGATCCGTGTCAACCCAACAGACACTTTCGGAGATACTTGTAGTGCACCTTTATAGTCACCCAGTTACGTTGTGACGTTTGGTACACCCAAAGCACTCCTACGGTATCCGGGATTTACACGATCTCATGGTCTAAGGAAGAGATACTTGACATTGGAAAAGCTCTAGCAAAACGAACTACACGATCTTGTGCTATGCTTAGGATTCGGTCTTGTCCATCACATCATTCTCCCAATGATGTGATCACGTTATCAATGACATCCAATGTCCATAGTCAGGAAACCATGACTATCTATTGACCAACGAGCTAGTCAACTAGAGGCTTACTAGGGACGTATTGTGGTCTATGTATTCACACGTGTATTACGATTTCCGGATAATACAATTATAGCATGAATAAAAGACAATTATCATGAACAAGGAAATATAATAATAATCCTTTTATTATTGCCTCTAGGGCATATTTCCAACAGTCTCCCACTTGCTCTAGAGTCAACAATCTAGTTACATTGTGATGAATCGAACACCCATAGAGTTCTGGTGTTGATCATGTTTTGCTCGCGAAAGAGGTTTAGTCAACGGATCTGTGACATTCAGATCCGTATGTACTTTGCAAATATCTATGTCTCCATCTTGAACATTTTCACGGATGGAGTTGAAACGACGCTTGATGTGCCTGGTCTTCTTGTGAAACCTGGGCTCCTTGGCAAGGGCAATAGCTCCAGTGTTGTCACAGAAGAGTTTGATCGGCCCCGATGCCTTGGGTATGACTCCTAGGTCGGTGATGAACTCCTTCACCCAAATTGCTTCATGCGCTGCCTCCGAGGCTGCCATGTATTCCGCTTCACATGTAGATCCCGCCATGACGCTCTGCTTGCAGCTGCACCAGCTTACTGCCCCACCATTCAACATATACACGTATCCGGTTTGTGACTTAGAGTCATCCAGATCTGTGTCGAAGCTAGCGTCGACGTAACCCTTTACGACGAGCTCTTCGTTACCTCCACAAACGAGAGACATGTCCTTTGTCCTTTTCAGGTACTTCAGGATATTCTTGACCGCTGTCTAGTGTTCCTTGCCGGGATTACTTTGGTACCTACCTACCAAACTTACGGCAAGGTTTACATCTGGTCTGGTACACAACATGTCATACATAATAGATCCTATGGCTGAGGCATAGGGGGTGACACTCATCTCTTCTTTATCTTCTGCCGTGGTCGGGCATTGAGCCGAGCTCAATCTCACACCTTGCAGTACAGACAAGAACCCTTTCTTGGACTGATCCATTTTGAACTTCTTCAAAATCTTATCAAGGTATGTGCTTTGTGAAAGACCTATGAGGCGTCTCGATCTATCCCTATAGATCTTGATCACTAATATGTACGCAGCTTCTCCAAGGTCCTTCATTGAAAAACACTTATTCAAGTAGGCCTTAATGCTGTCCAAGAATTATATATCATTTCCCATCAAAAGTATGTCATCTACATATAATATGACAAATGCTACAGAGCTCCCACTCACTTTCTTGTAAACGCAGGCTTCTCCATAAGTCTGCATAAACCCAAACGCTTTGATCATCTCATCAAAGCGAATGTTCCAACTCCGAGATGCTTGCACCAGCCCATAAATGGATCGCTGGAGCTTGCATACTTTGTTAGCATTCTTAGGATCGACAAAACCGTCCGGCTGCATCATATACAGCTCTTCCTTAAGATAACCGTTAAGGAATGCCGTTTTGACATCCATCTGCCATATCTCATAATCATAGTATGCGGCAATTGCTAACATGATTCGGACGGACTTAAGCTTCGCTACGGGAGAGAAAGTCTCATCGTAGTCAATCCCTTGAACTTGCCGATAACCCTTAGCGACAAGTCGAGCTTTATAGATGGTGACATTACCATTTGTTTTCTATCGCTCGCCGATCATCGGGCAAGTCAGTCAAAGTCCATACTTTGTTTTCATACATGGATTCTATCTCGGATTGCATGGCTTCTAGCCATTTGTTGGAATCTGGGCCCGCCATTGCTTCTTCATAGTTCGAAGGTTCACCGTTGTCTAACAACATGATTTCCAGGACAGGGTTGCCATACCACTCTGGTGTGGAACGTGTCCTCGTGGACCTACGAAGTTCAGTAGCAACTTGATCCGAAGTACCTTGATCATCATCATTAATTTCCTCTCCAGTCGGTGTAGGCACCACAGGAACATTTTCCTGAGCTGCACTACTTTCCGGTTCAAGAGGTAGTACTTCATCGAGTTCTACTTTCCTCCCACTTACTCCTTTCGAGAGAAACTCTTTTTCCAGAAAGGATCCGTTCATGGCAACAAAGATCTTGCCTTCGGATCTAAGGTAGAAGGTATACCCAATGGTTTCCTTAGAGTATCCTATGAAGACGCATTTTTCCGACTTGGGTTCGAGCTTTTCAGGTTGAATTTCTTGACATAAGCATCGCATCCCCGAACTTTTAGAAACGACAGCTTAGGTTTCTTCCCAAACCATAATTCATACGGTGTCATCTCAATGGATTTAGACGGTGCCCTATTTAAAGTGAATGTAGCTGTCTCTAGAGCGTATCCCCAAAATGATAGCGGTAAATCGGCAAGAGACATCATAGATCGCACCATATCTAATAGAGTGCGATTACGATGTTCGGACACACCGTTACGCTGAGGTGTTCCAGGCGGCGTGAGTTGTGAAACGATTCCACATTTCCTTAAGTGCGTACCAAATTCGTGACTTAAATATTCTCCTCCACGATCCGATCGTAAGAATTTTATCTTTTGGTCACGCTGATTCTCTACTTCATTCTGAAATTCCTTGAACTTTTCAAAGGTCTCAGACTTGTGTTTCATCAAGTAGACATACCCATATCTACTTAAGTCATCAGTGAGAGTGAGAACATAACGATATCCTCCGCGAGCCCCAACGCTCATTGGACCACACACATCAGTATGTATGATTTCCAATAAGTTGGTTGCTTGCTCCATTGTTCCAGAGAACGGTGTCTTGGTCATTTTGCCCATGAGGCATGGTTCGCATGTGTCAAATGATTCATAATCGAGAGACTCTAAAAGTCCATCAGCATGGAGCTTCTTCATGCGCTTGACACCATTGTGACCAAGGCGGCAGTGCCACAAGTATGTGGGACTATCGTTATCAACTTTACATCTTTTGGTATTCACACTATGAATATGTGTAACATTGCGTTCGAGATTCATTAAGAATAAACCATTGACCATCGGGGCATGACCATAAAACATATCTCTCATATAAATAGAACAACCATTATTCTCGGATTTAAATGAGTAGCCATCTCGTATTAAACGAGACCCAGATACAATGTTCATGCTCAAACTTGGCACTAAATAACAATTATTGAGGTTCAAAACTAATCCCGTAGGTAAATATAGAGGTAGCGTGCGGACGGCGATCACATCGACCTTGGAACCATTCCCGACGCGCATCATCACCTCGTCCTTCGCTAGTCTCCGCTTATTCCGCAGCTCCTGCTGTGAGTTACAAATATGAGCAATGGCACCGGTATCAAATACCCAGAAGTTACTACGAGTACTGGTAAGGTACACATCAATTACATGTATATCAAATATACCTTTAGTGTTGCCGGCCTTCTTGTCCGCTAAGTATTTGGGGCATTTCCGCTTCCAGTGACCCTTCCCTTTGCAATAAAAGCACTCAGTCTCAGGCTTGGGTCCATTCTTTGACTTCTTCCCGGCAACTGGCTTACCTGGCGCGGCAACATCTTTGCCGTCCTTCTTGAAGTTCTTCTTACCCTTGCCCTTCTTGAACTTAGTGGTATTATTGACCATCAACACTTGATGTTCTTTCTTGATTTCAACCTCTGCTGACTTTAGCATTGAAAATACTTCAGCAATGGTCTTCACCATCCCCTGCATATTGTAGTTCAACACAAAGCTCTTGTAGCTCGATGGGAGCGACTGATGGATTCTGTCAATGACCGCCTCGTCTAGGAGGTTGATCTCCAGCTGGGACAGGCGGTTGTGCAACCCAGACATTTTGAGTATGTGCTCACTAACAGAACTGTTTTCCTCCATCTTACAACTATAGAACTTGTCGGAGACTTCATATCTCTCGACCCGGGCATGAGCTTGAAAAACCATTTTCAGCTCCTCGAACATCTCATATGCTCCATGCCGCTCAAAACGCTTTTGGAGCGCCGGTTCTAAGCTGTAAAGCATGCCGCACTGAACGAGGGAGTAATCATCAGCACGTGATTGCCAAGTGTTCATAACGTCTTGGTTCTCTGGGATGGGTGCTTCACCTAGCGGTGCATCTAGGACATAATCTTTCTTGGCTGCTATGAGGATGATCCTCAGGTTCCGGACCCAGTCCAAATAGTTGCTGCCATCATCTTTCAGCTTGGTTTTCCCTAGGAACGCGTTGAAGTTCATGTTGACATGAGCGTTGGCCATTTGATCTACAAGACATATTTTGCAAAGACTTTAGACTAAGTTCATGATAATTAAGTTCATCTAATCAAATTATTTAATGAACTCCCACTCAGATTGACATCCCTCTAGTCATCTAAGTGTTACACGATCCGAGTCGACTAGACCGTGTCCGATCATCACGTGAGACGGACTAGTCATCATCGGTGAACATCTCCATGTTGATCGTATCTTCCATATGACTCATGTTTGACCTTTCGGTCTCTTGTGTTCCGAGGCCATGTCTGTACATGCTAGGCTCATCAAGTTAACCCTAAGTGTTTATGCATGTGTAAAACTGTCTTACACCCGTTGTATGTGAACGTAAGGATCTATCACACCCGATCATCACGTGGTGCTTCGAAACGACGAACTTTAGCAATGGCGCACAGTTAGGGGGAACACTTTCTTGAAATTATTATAAGGGATCATCTTATTTACTACCGTCGTTCTAAGTAAACAAGATGCATAAACATAATAAACATCACATGCAATTATATAATAGTGACATGATATGGCCAATATCATATAGCTCCTTTGATCTCCTTCTTCGGGGCTCCATGATCATCTTCGTCACCGGCATGACACCATGATCTCCATCATCATGTCTTCATGAAGTTGTCATGCCAACGACTACTTCTACTTGTATGGCTAAAGCGTTTAGCAATAAAGTAAAGTAATTTACATGGTGCTCTTCAATGACATGCGGGTCATACAAAAATAAAGACAACTCCTATGGCTCCTGCCGGTTGTCATACTCATCGACATGCAAGTCGTGATTCCTATTACAAGAACATGATCTCATACATCACAATATATCATTCATCATTCATCACAACTTCTGGCCATATCACACCACATGACAATTGCTGCAAAAACAAGTTAGACGTCCTCTAATTGTTGTTGCATCTTTTACGTGGCTGCAATTGGGTTCTAGCAAGAACGTTTCCTTACCTACGAATAACCACAACGTGATTTTGTCAACTTTGATTTACCCTTCATAAGGACCCTTTTCGTCGAATCCGCTCCAACTAAAGTGGGAGAGACAGACACTCGCTAGCCACCTTATGCAACTAGTGCATGTCAGTCGGTGGAACCTGTCTCACGTAAGCGTACGTGTAAGGTCGGTCCGGGCCGCTTCATCCCACAATACCGCTGAAGCAAGAAAAGACTAGTAGCGGCAAGCAAGTTGACAAGTTCTACGCCCACAACAAAATTGTGTTCTACTCGTGCAATAGAGAACTACGCATAGACCTAGCTCATGATGCCACTGTTGGGGAACGTTGCAAAAAATTAAAAAAATTCCTACGGTTTCACCAAGATCCATCTATGAGTTCATCTAAGCAACGAGTGATAGGAGAGAGATTGCATCTACATACCACTTGTAGATCGCGTGCGGAAGCGTTCAAGAGAACGGGGATGATGGAGTCGTACTCGCCGTGATCCAAATCACCGATGACCAAGTGCCGAACGGACAACACCTCCGCATTCAACACACGTACGGAGCGGATGACGTCTCCTCCTTCTTGATCCAGCAAGGGGGAAGGAGAGGTTGATGAAGATCCAGCAGCACAACGGAGTGGTGGTGGATGCAGCGGACTCCGGCAGGGCTTCACCAAGCTGCTGAGGAAGAGGTGTAGCAGGGGGAGGGAGGCGCCAAGACACAGGGTACGACTGCCCTCCCCCTTGCCCTCCTTTATATAGGCCCCCAAGG
The DNA here is from genome assembly GCF_018294505.1 of Triticum aestivum. NCBI lineage: Eukaryota > Viridiplantae > Streptophyta > Magnoliopsida > Poales > Poaceae > Triticum > Triticum aestivum. The sequence continues at coordinate 688,012,970 of NC_057810.1, forward strand.
GGGGCGCCGGCCCTCGGAGATCCCATCTCCCAAGGGGGGCGGAGGCCAGGGGAGTGGAGTGCCCCCCAAGGCAAGTGGGGCGCGCCCCCCACCTAGGGTTTCCCACCCTAGGCGCAGGAGGGGCCCAGGGGGGGAGCACCAGCCCACTAGGGGCTGGTTTCCCTCCCACTTCAGCCCACGGGGACCTCCAGGATAGGTGGCCCCACCCGGTGGACCCCTGGGACCCTTCCGGTGGTCCCGGTACAATACCGGGTGACCCCGAAACTTTCCCGATGGCCGAAACAGCACTTCCTATATATAATTCTTTACCTCTGGACCATTCCGGAACTCCTCGTGACGTCCGGGATCTCATCCGGGACTCCGAACAACATTCGGTTTGCTTCATACTCATATTCATACAACCCTAGCGTCACCGAACCTTAAGTGTCTAGACCCTACGGGTTCGGGAGACATGCAGACATGACCGAGACGGCTCTCGGGTCAATAACCAACAGTGGGATCTGGATACCCATGTTGGCTCCCACATACTCCTCGATGATCTCATCCGATGAACCACGATGTCGAGGATTCAAGCAACCCCATATGCAATTCCCTTTGTCAGACTGTATGTTACTTGCTCGAGATTCGATCGTCGGTATCCCAATACCTCGTTCAATCTCGTTGCCGGCAAGTCACTTTACTCGTACCATAATGCATGATCCCGTGAACAGACACTTGGTCACTTTGAGCTCATTATGATGATGCACTACCGAGTGGGCCCAGTGATACCTCTCTGTAATACGGAGTGACAAATCCCAGTCTCGATCCGTGTCAACCCAACAGACACTTTCGGAGATACCTGCAGTGCACCTTTATAGTCACCCAGTTACGTTGTGACATCTGGTACACCCAAAGCACTCATACGGTATCCGGGAGTTACACGATCTCATGGTCTAAGGAAGAGATACTTGACATTGGAAAAGCTCTAGCAAAACGAACTACACGATCTTGTGCTATGCTTAGGATTGGGTCTTGTCCATCACATCATTCTCCCAATGATGTGATCACGTTATCAACGACATCCAATGTCCATAGTCAGGAAACCATGACTATTTGTTGACCAACGAGCTAGTCAACTAGAGGCTTACTAAGGACGTATTGTGGTCTATGTATTCACACGTCTATTACGATTTCCGGATAATACAACTATAGCATGAATAAAAGACAATTATCATGAACAAGGAGATATAATAATAATCCTTTTATTATTGCCTCTAGGGCATATTTCCAACACCAGCTACATCTTCGCACGCAAGGAAGTGCCTGACAGTCGGGACCCACCTGGTCGAAGCGTATGTAGCGTTGTCATTCTGGTCGCGAACGTGTATGTACATACTGGTGGATGTAGAGGTGCGCACGTGTCGTAGTATAGGCGCGCACATGTCGTAGTAGAGGCACGCACGTAGCATGTACACATACGTACAGCGGCCAGTGTGCAAGAAAGAAAATACGGCCACATATGTGTACATAAGGGCGGGGTCTCGAACGCCTACTCGTGCATACGTATGGCCAGGGCTCGTGTACATGGCTGGGTCGGAGCGAAGAAACAACGTCGTTGTCGTGTTCATGGGGAGCCAACCGGCTGGGTCGGAACGGAATGCGTCGTCGTGTTCATCAGGAGGGCTTGGACGGAACATGCGATGGAAACGAGGCATGGCGTACCGTAGAACGAAGGAAACAGCCTTGTGTTTGACCAACCACATTCGAAACGGGATCCTGTTCATCGGGAGGTGTCTCGCGTACCGCAAAACGGAGGAAACAGACCTCCTACGGTCGAAACAGGAGTCTTGTTGATCGGGAGGGGTGTGGCGTACCGCAAAACGGACTAAACAGACTTGTGTTGGAGCGCTACGGTCGAAACGGGGGTCCTGTTCATCGGGAGGGGTGTGGCGTACCGCAAAACGGGACTCCACGGGATACTTTTCATCTCCACCATCGACCTCCTCCAGCCTCCACGGCCTACTATTCATCCACCGTCAACCTCCTCCAGCCTCCCCGTGCTCCTGTTCATCCAGCCTCTACCGTGCGCTACTCCACCGACTACTGTTCAACCACCCCTCTCCACGGGCTCCTATTCAACCCCCCTCCACGGGCTACTGTTCATCCACCCCTACATCGTCTACTGTTCATCGACCCCTCCACAGGGTCCTGTTCATCCAGCCCAACCGGCTTGATTGATCGGGGTCCTATTCATCCAACCCCACCACTCACTGTTCATCCAACCCCCCCTGCAACGCTCATTGTTCATCCAGAGTTAGCATCGATCGGCTTCAGTTAGCAGGAGTAGCGAAGGAATCGCTCGATCGGTTTCACTTAACAGCCACCGATCGATCGCTCGGGTTCAGTAACACGTAGCCTGCAGTGCAATCGCTCGGGTTCAGTTAGAGCCCAACGCCTCGCTCGGGTTCAATTAGAGCCAATGCCTCGCACACACGAGCATACGTGTATGAGAGAAACACGCATCGCTCGGCCCCTGACCACCCACCGTAACCGGGAACTCCCTGAAATTTTCCTCGCCCTTGTTTCTACCATGGTCTTTTCTGTCATGGACGGCCCAAAGAATGTCATGCAGCTGCCTCTCCGGCCCGCCCAGGACGAAAAACCCATTTTCTGTCATGATTTTTTTTCATAGAAGTAGGAGCCCACCACATCTATGATGATACCGGGTTTTGTCACAATTATCGTCATAGAAGTGTCATAAGTATGACAGAAAAAAAATTCGTTCGGCCCAAAATGTCACGGATGTTTTTTTTGTAGTGGCGGCTTCCACGGCTCCGGCAAGGACCTTGCCGGGGCAGCCTACCTGACGCCAGCGGGGCGCGCCAGCCTTGAGCCCCTGTTTTTCCAACCCCATCGACCACGTTGGGACCTGGGCTCGGGAGGCGCCTCAATGATGGCATGTAGATATTTGTGAAGACAAGAAACATTCCAAATCAGAAGAGGATCAGAAGACGACGAACCCCGGCGATATCCTTGCAGAGGAAACCCACAAGACCCCCGGCAGGATCCTTGCTGGGGACGACCGCGACGCCACGACAAGACCCTTGCCGGGGCCCCGGCAAGGCCCTTGCCGAGGACGTCCGCGAGGCCACAGCCAGGCCCGCACCCACCAACCTTCTACCACACCTCCCATACAGCTGCCAGCCCACCCGCTGGGCAGGCGCCTGCGTGTCGGCATGAGGCCTCTCGGCCAACTCAGCACATGCCTAAGTGGTGGCATGCAAATCTTTATGAAGGCCTTACCACCGTGCCACCTCAGTGGCCAGCCAGCCTACATGGCGCTGACCGCCTCGCTGGCCCAAGCGCGTGTCAAGGCAGGGTGAAGCGGCGGTAAAGTGAAGGGGACACGTCAGAGATGCATTAAATGCGTCTTGTCCCGTAATGGCCAGCGATAGGCTTAGCCACAGTACCCCGATGCCACCTCCTGTGTGCCACTATGGCGATCCCCTTGCCTATAAAAGGAGGCCCAAGGCATCCAGGAGAGGGATTCGGGCCCTTGGACAAGTTACCCTCATTGTAGCTAGCTCAAGAACTCCAAGAACACAGATATACACATCAAAGTAGGACTAGGGTGTTACGCATCCTTGCGGCCCGAACCTGGGTAAACGACCCGCGTGCTTGTACTGACTGCTGATCCCGCTCTCCTCACGACCCGGCGGCCCACAACCGTAGTAGGGATTCTTGTGATCCCATAGGTGTCGTTTTCCACCGACATCTTTGGCGCGCTAGGTAGGGGGCACAGTAGTGAGAATCTGGTTTAGCAGCTGGTCGAGCAGCTCCTCATCGCCATGGCTTCCAAAGAAGGAGGCGACCAAGCGAGCAGCCCCGTCAGCAGGTGCAGCAAGCGTTTGCATGACGACAAAAAAAAGTTAAGTCATGCAAAACTTTGAGTAATTCCTTTTTATATAAGGTTATCCTCCTCGGAGATCTTTCCTTTTATAAGAAACCTGCACGTAGTGGGGCCCATCCATTATTGGCAACGCCCTTGGTCTATTTCGAGTCCACTCAATAGATCAGCGGCTGCGTCGAGAACGGCAGGGTGGCCTTCTGCTATTGGCAATGCTCTCGCTCTGTCTCGAGTCCGCCGACAGCTCGAGCGGTCGCGCTGAGAACGACAAGGTGGTTTGCATGGCAGCAAGCACACCCTGCCGGCCGCTAAAGGATCCGTCCTTCAAAGCATTGCGGTCTGGGTTCGCACACTGGCAAGCCTGCCTGATTGGCATAGCGTGGACGTACAAGGAAGGGTTGAACAGGGGAATGACATGCATCAAATTTAAAATACTGCAGAGTTATATTACATTAATTGTTGCTGCAGTTCTAACTAAAGATATGAATTGTCTTGGTAGTGAGCCCGCAGTGGCAACAAGAAACGGGGTGCCTAATCCCGGCGTTGGCCCTCTACCCTCTGAATTCCGCCGATGCAGCTGATGGTGGGCTTGATCCGCTCCTTGAGCACCGAGAGGTCTGCATCACTCGGCAAGCTGTCCAGCACGGCGTCAAAGTGGAGGTCAGGGTTCTAGTATGCCATCTTGGTGAGGACCTTGGTCATGGCGCCCTGGCAAAGTATCCGGGACTCGTTGGTCAAGGACCTCGCCCGGTTGGATTCGAGTCGTTCCAGGGCACCAAGGACGCCCTCGAAGAACAAGGTCAACTTGGCGTTGGGGCTCGTGCCTGGTTCCAGGGCGTACATCACTTCCGCCATCTTCATGTCGGCCAACTGCTTGGTGATCCTATTGGCGAAGTTGGCGAGGCAGCTGATCCAGATGTTCTCGCCCTTCACGTAATCTGCGTGGTTGGCGGCGTCATTCTTCCGCTGCTGCTTCTCCTCCGCCAGGCTGTTCGTCAGGGCTCCCTCCCGGGCCTTGGCCTCCATGAGCGTCTTCTCAAGACCCTCCAGCTTCAGCTTCAGGTCATCGATGGAGTCATTGGCGTGGGAGAGTTGCTCAGCGATGGCAAGGTTTTCGTCCTGCGCCACCACCAAGGTGTAGCTGGCCGAGTCTCTCTCCTTCACTAGCTGATCGGCCCTGGCCTTCAGGCCATCCCGCTCCACCTCCAGCTCCTTCACCTTGTTGCCGTGGGCCAGAGCCTGTGCATCGAGCGCCTATTTGTGCTTGTGCTCCAGCTCTTGCGTCCGCACCGCGGCAAGCTTCTCGACCTCCTCATCTTTGTCGCAGAGTGCGGCGGCAAGCTTTGCCTCATGGGCAGCGAGGTCCTCCTCCTAGGAGTTCAGATCGGCCTCATGCTGGGACCGGATGGCCTCGGCCTTGGGGGCCTCCTCCCTCGCCTCCTCCCGGGCTTTCTCGATGTTGGCCTGCGTTAGGAGGAGCTCCAGCTCGCGCTGCGCTAGCTGACCTTGGGCAGCCTTCAGCTCTTCGTGGGCCTGGTGGAACCAGGCCTGCGCCTCGGTGATGCGCTTCTCGATGTCCACCTCCACCTGGCCCACCACCGCCTCCCTGGACTTCGCCTTGTCTAGGCGAGCGCGATGGAGCGCCTGCAGCTTCCAGAAGCTGGCACCCATGGCCCGGAGAAGGTGCTCGTCCTGGGTGCCACCGCCACACGCGCTCGGCTCATCGACGACCTCGAGCCCAGTGGCGGAAAGCACTTCATCATTGAACACCTCCCCCTTGGCCAGCGCCCTGGTGCTTGCCGGCCCTGGGAGGTGGACGAATAAGTCGTCGCTCAACTTCAGGTATTTGCCTAAGCCGGAGGCAGCGGACGAGGAGGGTTAGTAGTCAACCACTTCATCCTCGGCAGCGGCCTTGCCGGCCTCCTCCTCGGCAGCGCCCTTGCCGGCCTCCTCAGGGGCACCCTCGCCGCTCTCTCTAGCAAGCCCCTTGGCGGCATCCTCGGCCGCGGTCTCGGCGTTCTCCTTGGCGGCGACCTTGTCAGCCTCAGCCACGGCGTCTGCGGCGACCTCCTTGATGATGGTGTCGGTGTCCTCCTGGTCCGCCGGGGGGGACCTGGATGCCGAAGGAGGAAATAAGGCAGGGCCAATACCAAAATTCTGGAGAAAAGGAAGAAGAGAAGGGAAGAACAAATGACTCAGTCGTGCCGGGCTAGGAAGAAGTGGCCCCCTCCCCGCCAACATCTGTTGCCGGGACGGGGTCGCCAGTGCCCAAGTTTACCTCCTCCTCCTCCGTGCGCATAGGCTCGGTGTCTAGCACCCTTGCCGGGGATGCCCCTCGGGGCGGCATGGTGGGGGTGGCCATTGGTGGCTCCTCCTGCTGCCGCCCTCCTCCTGCAGCCACGGCAAGGTCAGTGCCAAGAAATCGTGCCCTGGCGCACGTTGATAAGAGGAAGGTCGTGGACGCACGCCGGGGCTGAGCCGGTGGCTGTGCCACGGGCTGCTGTCCAGGATGCTCTCCACCACCAGCGGCGCCTTCGAGGTACCTGCCGGGGGTTGGCTGCCCGTCGATGCTTTGTCCCTCTTCGCCGCCTGCTGGGCCAGCGTCTCCGTCTCCCTGCAAGAACAAGTCAAATTAAAGAAGGCGACGCGATTCATGAGGATGGAAACGGCGAGGGGCAGAGTGCTTACTCGTCCTCCTCTTCCTCCTCCTCCTCGGTTGCCTTCCTCTTCCCCCTCGGGTTGAGGGACGAAAAGTCAAAGCCAATCTTTGTGCCAGCTCCTACAAGGGAAGGGGGAGGCGATGGAGTCCGGTAGCACCTGGATGAATAAGAGTCAGTCGTCTTCTTCTTCACCACTGTGGTCTTCTTCTTCGCCGCCACGGCCTCCTTCTTCGCCGCCGCGGCCCTCATCATGCGTGCGGTCTCCCCTGGAGCCCCTTGCCGCGCCTTAGTCCTGCCGGGCTGCACCAGCTCGCCAGAGCTAGCCCGACGCAGGACGTGTCTCTTCTTCATAGCCGAGGGGTCGCCGGCCTCGGCCTCCGCCTCGAACGGTTCCTCGCTCGCGCCCCCGGTAGGCGGGGCCTCGGTGCTAGCGCCGCCCACCTCCCTGGAATACTTCACCCACTCGGCGAGCTCCTCCTCTTCTGTGGCCGCGGCGGCCTCATTCTCTATGCCGCCGGCGTCGCCGGCCAGCCTAGCGAGCTCCGCCTCCATCGCCCTGGCGGCGATGTAGTTCAGCTCCTCCTGGGTGGTGTCCTGGATGAGTAGCAGCTCATAATGGTCAAGTTCTTCGACCAAGTTGGCGAAGAAATCTCCCACCTTGCGTGCCGGGGGCTCGACCCAGGCTGGGTCGAGACCGTGCCCGTTGAAGACCGGCATCATGGCAAGGATTTTGGCCTGTCGGGAGTTGTTGCTCAACGGAACCACTCCCGGCGGCAGCCTGAACAGGGGCCCCTTGACGACCTTGCCGGACTTTGCAGCCATGCCGGTTATATCCACTTTGCTATCGGCGTACACGTCGAGCAGGAAGAGCCTCCGGAAATACCAGGAGTGCCCCAGCACCGTGAGGTTGTTCTGCAGGCCGGTGCGGAGCCTCATGATGTCGGCCGCATTCCTGAAATCCCAGGCCGGCCTCCCCTTCTTGTGCAGCAGAGCGATTCGGCCATGAATGAAATCCGCCACGATCATCTCGAGGGTAAGCCCGGCCTCTGTGAGACGGCGGATCCTGGTATTGGCGATCGAGAACTTCTTGTCGTTGGGGTCGAGGTCGCTCCAGTCAGCGCTGCAGAGCAGTAGCTCCCGACGAACACCCCAACAGAACTCTGGTGGGTTCTCCTCCATGATCCAGCACCACCGGGCCCGCCACTCCTCCTGTTGGGGATATAACTACTGAGTAAAAACCACCCAGGGGGGGCCGGGTTATACTCATAAGGAGTCATCCGTATTGAAGCCCATGAAGACAAGGAGTATGGCGCTTTAATTCAGAGGCTTAAAGGTCCTGAGCCGAAAGGCGGATTAGGGCCCATAGACATAAACTGCCATGAGATATGTAACCTGTATTGTAAGATAGGAAAAGGTAGAAACCGAGCCGGACACGTGTATGAGCTGGCCTCGGGATTCTGTAAATCGTCGGGCGTCAACCTGTGTATATAAAGGGACGACCCGATGGCGGTTCAGAGACAAGAAACAACAACTCGAGAGCCAGGCAAAGCAGATTCGCTCCCTGATCATCGAGACCACATCAATTCCACCACAACTGGATCGTAGGCTTTTACCTTCACTGCAAGGGGCCGAACCAGTATAAACTTCCCATGTCCTTTGTCCGGTTTAACCACTGTAAGCTAATCTCGTTGCGATAGCTCCATGACTAAGTCCTCACACTAGGACATCTGACATGATAATTCCACGACAGTTGACGCCCACCGTGGGGCTATCGCACGATGATTTCGAGTTCTTAAAGGGCAACTCCAGAGGATTCATGGGATACGCAGTGGGCTAGATGACCAAGAGTCATCGCGGCAAGCTCTACATCGACGATGCAGGCTGGGCCCCCGACGCCGGCTCAATCGAGTACAGATACCGGGTCCCCTTCGGATGAATTCATGTCTTCATCGGCAAAATCGGTGAACCAGGCCCTGAGCCATAAATTTGCACGGACCTCATCGAGAGAGCACAGCGTGCAAGCCCTGCACGGATTCAGCCAACCATGAGGCGTGCGTTCGTAGGATTCATCAATGGTGCGGCGTCTAAACCGGTGTCCCATGGTGAGACGGTCATTTATTCAGATGGCGAATCATCCACCGGTTAGACCGTGTCACTATACCAACTGCAAGATGGCCGGTTTGGGGGCTGTTCTGACGGTGTCAGTATTTCGGACACCCTTGAACCACCAACCCGGGTTGCGATCTTCATGTCCGGTACGCAGCCCACGCATCACTCCTCAGCTGGAGCAGCGATGATTTCTGGATCGGCAGCCAGGGCAGGAGGCCCCGTGTGCCGGTCGGCTCAAGTTCTGTCCGGTTTATTGGACGCCTGGACGATGTTGTTGACCACAGAGGTTACTCCGAAGAATCAAGATCAGCATAACGCGGAGGTCACGGAGCCGCGAGATGAGATAGCTCAGGCCAAAGAGGACTTGCCGGCTGAGGAATCCAGGATGGCTGATGAGCGGGCCGCTTTACATGCTCAGGCACAGCGGATTCAGGCAGAGAATTACCGGCTCATGATGGATCAGAACGCTTCAAACGACGTGTTGAGGAGGAGGCATCGGCCTCGTCTGCCACCGGATTATGTAGCAATGAATCTCTTCAACACGCCAGGGGAAGGTACCAATAATCTGGCAGTGGTGAACTGGGTTGAAGCACCAGGAACAGGAGCGCCGGATTAGCCACGGGTGATGGACCCGCCTCGACGGACCCATGACCCGCCATAGTACATGCCGACACCGCCGGGTCACTTCTCCATCCCTTCAGATAACATGATCGCTGCGGCATCGTGGCTGACAGCTATTCCAATGGAGGGCGAGTCTCCAGCAACGGTTGAGACACGGCATGCTAGAGATCTTCTTCAAACTGCTATGGTTCAGCAGCAGGCTTATTCATATAGTCGAGACAGCATTCACTCAACCCCCCGCTCGAGCCGGAGTTACATCACGCACATTGATGAACCGGCTGTGTCGAGCAGCGAGCGGAACCGTGACGCCCCTCTAGGGCCTAATCTAGCACGCGGGGGTGCAAATGCTCAGGACATGGTGAATAACGGCAGAGAGCGTTGGGAAGCCGAGTTAGCAGCACAATACATGGACCGTCAGCTTACTCCGGTTCGTCCGACGACTTCAGTGGAACCAGGTCTTGCTTTCAGCTCTTGGGGGGTTCCGTGTCTCACCCTTGCTCTACGCAATGTGCGGCTGCCCAAGGATTTCAAGGGTCCGTGTAAAGTGCCTAATTACACTGCTGATTTACCCCCCAAGTCATGGGTTGAAAGCTATGAGATGGCAACGGAGATGCTGGATTTGGATGAGGTGGCATGCATTAAATACTTCACAATGATGTTGGATGGAACGACACGCACTTGGCTGAAAAGTTTGCTGGCTAACTCCATTGGGTTATGGGCTGAGTTGAAGGCCAGGTTTATAACGAACTTCAAGGACACGTGCAAGCAACCCATGTCAATTGTGGATCTAGCCGCCTGTGTCCAAGAAGAAGGCGAATCAACAACCCATTGGGTGTGCCGGGTTTTGGAGATCTTGCATTCATCAGATCGCATCAATGGTGATTCAGCAGTCATAACATTGGAGGGCAATTGCCGGTTTAAGCCACTGAAGATGAAATTGGGACAACTGAAGCGTCATTGCAATGACATGGGAACACTTATGGCAGCTCTGGTTAAGTATGCCGATTTTGATAGTACCAAGGATCCCGAGTTTGACGAGGAGAAGCTGGGGAAGGGAAAGAAGAATGTCGGTGCAAAAGGGCAGCAGCACAACCAGGTGAGCCATGAGAACAATGGTAAGTGTAAAGCAGATAGTAATTCAGATTTTGTGGCTAACACCAATGCGCAGGACAATGGCCAGCATCGTAAGGGTAAACCGTCCCCGCGGAGTAGAAGATCAGGTGTCAACCTTGAGCCCTTGTTAAATCAGCCTTGCCCGAGGCACAGGACGCGAGAGAAGCCAACCACGCACCTTTGGAAGGATTGCTTTATTATGCAGGAGTTCAAGAACTCAGATCTTTTCCGATATGATCATGGACCGTCCGGCGGTTCAGGACTTGGGTCTCATGGGCCGGGTTATGGTGGAGGTAACTCCGGTTCAGGATTTCAAGATAATCAGGGTGGACATGGCAATCAAGGCAATCAGGACAACCAGGGTGGTCATAATCAACACGGGAATCAGCAGCAGCAACAATCAGGTTACTAGAGTCACCCGAAGCAGTTGAATAGCGGGCATTATCATGTCTTCACCACTAGCCTGTGCAAGCGCGATCAGAAGCTTCATAAAAGGATAGTGAACTCCGTTGAACCGACAGCACCCCGTTACTTGCGCTGGTCTGAGCAGCCCATTGTGTGGAGTCGAGAGGATCATCTGCCCCGGGTTGATAATCCGGGTCATCTCGCGTTTGTGGTGGCGCCTCGGGTTGGAGGTTATAAGTTCACCAAGGTGCTCATGGATGGAGGGAGCAGTATCAACATCTTGTATTATGAAACCTTCCGTTGTATGGGGTTGACAGATAAGAATCTTAAACCGTCGAACACCGTTTTCCATAGTGTGGTGCCTGGTAAATCGGCTTATCTGGTTGGTAAGATAGCTCTGGAGGTTGCTTTTGGAGATGATCATGATTCGAGATCAGAGACATTGACTTTTGAAGTGGTGAAAATCAGGAGCCCGTACCATGCCCTGTTTGGACGGCTGGCTTATGCTAAGTTCATGGCAAGGCCCTGTTATGTTTATCTGCAACTCAAGATGCCGGGTCATAAGGGGACCAGACCAGTACATGGAAGCCGAAAGATCGCTTTGGAATGTGAGGAAGGTGATGCGGCTTATGCTGAGTCAGTTTGTGCAACAGAGGAGTTTAAATTTTATAAGGACAATGTTGATCCGGCAGATATGACTTCTTTGAAAAAGCCAACTACGGAGCATGATCCATCCTTGAAGTTTAAGTCGGCTGATGAGACTAAGTTGGTTGATTTTGTTCTTGGCGATTCATCCAAGCAGTTTAGCATCAACGCTAACCTGGATCCAAAATAGCAAGGCATGCTCATCGAGTTCATCCGTGAGAACCAGGATATCTTTGCATGGAAACCTTCTCACATGCCATGTGTACCGAGGGAACTCGGTGAGCACACTCTTAATATCGACCCCAAGTTTAAACCGGTCAAGCTGTTTCTCTGTTGTTTCAATGAAGAGAGACACAAGGCCATTGGTGAGGAGGTTGCCCGGCTCTTGGCAGCCGGGTTTATTGTGGAGGGTTTTCACCCTTGGTGGTTAGCTAACCCGGTGCTGGTACACAAGAAGAATGGCACTTGGCATATGTGTGTGGATTACACAGATTTGAACAAGGCTTGCCCAGCTGATCCCTTTGCTCTCCCTTGTATTGATCAAATTATTGATGCTACGGCGGGTTGTGAGCGCCTGAGCTTTCCGGATGCTTATTCTGGTTATCATCAGATTTAAATGGCGGTTAAGGACCAGGAGAAGACAACTTTTATAACTCCCTTTGGAGCCTTCTGCTATGTGTCTATGCCTTTTGGGCTAGAGAGTGCCCAAGCGACTTATCAGCGATGTGTGCAGAATTGTCTTCATAATCAGATTGAGCGCAATGTTCATGCTTATGTGCATGATATCGTGGTGAAATCCAGGAATGCAGAGATGTTAATAGCTGATTTGAAGGAAACTTTTGATAATCTTAGGGTTTATAAGATGATGCTTAATCCGGCCAAGTGTGTTTTTGGTGTACCGGCAGGCAAGCTCTTGGGTTTACTGGTGTCTAACAGGGGCATTGAAGCTAATCCGGAAAAAATCAAGGTTATTACGTCCCTGGCTAAACCGGCGTGTATCAATGATGTTCAACGTCTGGCAGGTCATATTGCAGCGCTATGCCGGTTTATCAGCCGGTTGGGAGAGAAGGCCATCCCTCTATTTCAGATGATGAAAAAGACAAACAACTTTGTCTGGATTGATGCTGCTAATGCGGCGTTTGAGGATATGAAGAAGCAGTTAGTCGAGCCGCCTATTCGTGCTGCCCCCATTGATAAGGAACCATTGCTGTTATATATGGCTGCTAACGCCCGGGCTGTCAGCGTGGCGATTGTGGTGGAGCGCAAGGAGGCATGCAAGGAGTATTCAGTTCAACGACCGGTTTATTAGATCAGTGAGGTACTTATCAAATCAAAGCAGACATATCCACATTGGCAGAAGCTGGTGTATGGGGTTTTTATGGCAAGCCGGAAGCTTAAGCAGTACTTTCAGGGCCATCCCGTCACTGTGGTCAGTTCCGCTCCTTTGGGAGATATCATCCAGAACAGGGAAGCAACTGGCCCGGTTGCTAAGTGGGCTATCGAACTTGGACCTCACGGGTTAAAATATATGCCTCGTACGGCCATCAAGTCCCAAGAACTCGTGGATTTCATCAATGACTGGACAGAGTTGCAGGCGCCAGAGAATAAACTGGATAACACATACTGGACTATTCACTTCGACAGATCCAGACAATTGGAGGGCTCGGGGGCTGGAGTGGTTCTTACTTCCCCTCGAGGTGACAAATTTTGCTATGTTCTCCGCTTGATGTTTCCCGGTACTAACAACGCAGCTGAGTATGAGGCCTTGCTCCATAGTCTTCGGATGGCTAAGGAGATGAACTTAATCCTGGTACATTGCTTCGGGCACTCCGATTTAGTGGCTCAGCAAGTGTCTGGTACTTGGGATTCTAAGTATCCACTTATGGCGGCTTATCGGCGTGACGTGGATGTTACTGCTGGTCACTTCAAGGGTTACCAGGTCGAGCACATTGATCGACGCAAGAATGAAGCGGTGGACGCTTTAAGCCGGCTTCGGTCTCAGCATAAGCCGGTGCCGCCCAATGTCTTTCTTGATGTTTTCCATAACCCGTCGGTCAAAATACCAATAGAGGAGGATTTGGCTGTTCCCAACCCGGAGGCTCATCTGGTGGTGGTTCTTCATGCTATCCCTGATTGGACGGTGCCCTACTTGGCGTATATGACCCGGGGCAAGTTTCCCGAGGACGGAGTTTTAGCCAGGCAGATAGTCCGGCGGTCCAAGTCCATGACTATTGTGAATGGCGAGTTACATCACTTCAGTGTCTCAGGGGCGTTTCATCGCTGTGTTTCTCCTGAAGAAGACTGTGAGATTTTGTGTGAAATCCACGAAGGGGATTGCGCTCATCATGCCGGCTCAAAATCCCTTGTGGCTAAGGCTTTCTGACATGGTTTTTACTGGCTAATAGCTCATGCGGATGCTGAGGATTTGGTCAGGAAGTGTGATGGTTGTCAAAAGTTTTCACGCCGGGCCAATGTTCCGGCTCAGGAATTGAGGATGATTCCAATCACCTGGCCGTTTGCAACTTGGGGGCTGGATATGGTTGGGCCTTTTAAGAGGTCCAAGGATAAGAAGACCCACCTTCTCGTGGCAGTTGATAAATTCACCAAATGGGTGGAGGCAGAGCCAGTCAGCAAGTGTGATGCAGCCACGTTGGTTCAATTCATCAAAAAGGTGATTTTCCGTTTTGGTTTTCCACAGAGCATCATAACAGATAAGGGCACGAATCTCTCCAAGGGTGCCATGGAAGAGTTCTGTCAACGTGAGCACATCCGGCTTGATGTATCATCAGTGGCTCACCCCCAGTCTAATGGTCAAGCTGAGAGAGCTAATCAAGAAATCTTGAATGGCATCAAGACCCGGCTTATGGTCCCTTTGCAGAGGACGCCGGGTTGTTGGGTGGAAGAGTTGCCTTCCGTATTATGGAGCATTAATACCACCCCCAACAGATCTACGGGTTATACACCCTTCTTCATGGTTTATGGCGCAGAAGCAGTTCTCCCAAGTGATATTCGCCATGACTCGCCCTGAGTGGCAGCTTATATTGAAGCGGACAACGAAAGAGCACACCAAGATGCATTGGACCTGTTAGATGAAAAATGGGACATAGCGGCAGCTCGTTCGGCGATTTATCAGCAAGACCTGCGGCGTTATCATAGCCGCCGGGTCAAAACCAGAGCTTTTCAAGAAGGCGACTTAGTGCTCCAGCTTATCCAAGGTCAGACCGACATGCACAAGTTATCCCCACCTTGGGAAGGGCCCTTTGTGGTCAACAAGAATCTGAACAACGGGTCATACTACCTTATCGGTGTTCGAGAGCACAAAGACTTACGCAAATCGAAGGAAGAGACCCGCCGGCCGTGGAATATTGCTCATCTTCGGCCTTACTACACATGAGCCATAGGCTCCTATTATGTACATATTCTTGACAACGTATACATCATGATCAATATAATAAACTGGCATCCTTTCTAAAGCGGGGCCTCTGCCGTTCGTCTTTAAAAAATTTCTTGGTTACATGGGGGCTTCTACTTATAAAGCGAAGTTCTGATTGTCCATTGATCCGGCTTATAAAGCTACAAAAAAAGGGGAAGAGCATAGCTCAAACATAAGCTTGGGGGCTTAATACCCAACATCATAAGGAGCCAAAGAGAGTTTATTGTAAAGCATAACTCAAACATAGGCATCCACTGAGCACAACTCAAATTATTGCTTGGGGGATCTTTGCTTCTACAAGAACAAAGAATCTACACCTTGCAATAGGCTATAAAAGCCAGGCTTGGAAGCCAGGTGTATTCACCTAAAACCCCGGGTTAACTTGCCTTCATCAAGTAAGTCACTCCGCCCAAGTAATCCTGGTATGACCCGTCGAACGTTTGGCAAGTCAATCTTATACAGACCCTGAACTTGTCAAAGTTAAAATGGCGATTGGTTAATGTGAGGTCCATCTTAAAAGGCTTTGTCAACTGGTTTGACTTAGTGGCGTGGCAGCCCATGAAGAGCCTCGCCTTTTTGCATATTTTCTTCGCAAATCTTTCTTTTCAATGTTTATTTTGATGAGGTTTATATTAAAACCGGTGCTTGCTAAACCGGTCTGGCTTTGGAAGTTGTCAAGTACAAACTTACAAAAATGACCGGTGTCAATTGACCCGGCTGGGCTTTCAACTATAAGTTTTCAGTACACGATCAATGGTAAACTGGCGTTTGTTAACCCGGTTTGGCTTTGAGTATAGGTCGCCAGTATGATCATTCGGTGTTTATTATAACCCGATATAACTTCATTATAAACCAGCAAAGCATGGTGGGAGTTATAAGCACTCAAGATTTGGGTTATCACCCTTACTACAATAAAGTTGATAAATCAACAATATGATTCAATATCACAGGTATGATGTATTTCATATTTAATTATTCTTGAAAATACAGCCTTGGTTATAAACCCTGGCATTATATTGGGTATTATGCCGCGTCTAGCGGTAAACCGCCAGGACAATTTCAGTTTCTTATATGCAGAAACAGGATTGCAAAAAGCTGCTAAGGATCATATGCAGACATGGCATTATCATGACGGATTAACAGTATCAGGCAAAGTGAATATGCATGATGGCATAGCAGACCAAGTGCTTAAACTAGCCTATTACAAGGCGATTTGATGCCCCAAAAGGATAATTGTTTATCACACAGATTGAAGTGTGTAGAAGCTAAACCAGCCGCCGGATCATGATTCTTCACCAGGCTGACTTGAAGGCTGTGGATCATCCTGCGCCGGTTCACCCTCCTCCTCTCTACTCCGTGGCTGGAAGTCAATGGTTGCCCAGTCAACTCCAGTTAAGGCACGGAAGACAGTTTCATCGCTTATAAGGGTTGCTGGTTCAACGTCAGGGGCGTAAGTATGCTTACGGATTGGCGGGATAAGATTTTGAACTTCATGAGTCGGTGCGTCAACCCGTTTGTTGTCTGCGTCATAAATCGACCGGTAGAAAGACAAGTTAGTGTCTTCAGCCAATTTGCTCGCCAGTGGACGTATTTCCTTCATTATGGCCTTGAGGTCATCATTATCAAAGGCTGACCCGTCCTTTTTTTTTGCCTGGATAACCGTTTCCAATATCTTCCAGATCAAGATCAGATATCCAGGCCTTGGCCCGAGTCACTGCAGTAACTGCGCCGGCCCATGCAGCAGATTTCTTCACATCTTCAAGCTGGGCAGGCATCATGGATAACTTTTCCAACGTGTCCTTGATCAACGTTGGGGGCGGTTTATTATGGGAAGTTGTGCAGATGACCCATTGTACGCCGGTATATAGTTGCTCTATCAATGTATAGGCAGCCTTCAGTTTTTTGCACATGTCCGAGCCAAGATGAGCAACACGGCTACCTGCAATGGTCAAAGTATTATTAAACCGGCAATTTCATAGTTGTTACATATTTAAAGATTATGAATAGGTTTCTTACCAAAGACAGTAGAAGTCATAGCATTGATCTGCCGCTTCAAGCCAGTCAATTCTTCTGCTACCGGGTTAAGGGCTGCTTCAGCATCCTCTGCCTGCTTTAGCAAAGTTGCCTTCTCAGTCTCCCATTTTGCCCGTTCACCTTTAAAGCCAACCTTCAGTTGTTCCATGGCTGTTAAAACGCTGGTCAGCTCTTCTTTAGCCTTGGAGGTTTCTGCTTGCTGGGACTTGATATTTTCTTGAAGGTCGTCAATTTGAGATTGCTTTTTGGTCAGATCAGCCTACAAAAGACAGTTAATGAGTTGGGAGTACATCTTTGAATTCCCAAGCATATAACAAGTTATCCACTTGGCACTTGGGGGCTAATGCGTATTGCTTTTTATCTACTTTCATTTTTCAAAGTCCCAAGCACATAGCAAGTTATCCACTTGGCACTTGGGGGCTAATGCATATTTGATCTAGTTCAGGATATGGATTTTTCCTATTCAGACGAATTACATTGGTGATTATCAGAAAATTTGGAAGCTGCATGACAGAAGATGTACCGGTTCATCCTAAAGGTATAAACCGGTCCATGGGGGCTATGCCAGCAAAGTTAAATATTCATTCTACCACAAGTCCCGGTTCAAATCAATATTATGAACCGACCCTTGGGGGCTACGGGAAGTGCTAGTCTAAACCGAGCGCAAGAAAATACAACTTATGCAAAAAGTGAGTGATATTTACCTCATACCGTTCCTTCATCAGGCCCACTAATCCGGCTTCATAGTCGCGGCTTGTGTATAGGAGGTTTAAATATCTAGAATGGATGTCTCGGGCGCTGAGGTGAGCATAGCTTGATAAATCTGTTTTCCACTTGCCTTTGTCCATAGCAGAAGATTCTTCCTTAGCACTATGCTTTGATAAACCGACAGGGTTGCCAGGAGCTATATGGCCAAAACCGGTAATCATAATATCATCAGTGGTGTCATCAGTACTTTTGACTGGGCTTGGTGGTTTATCAACTGTTTTTTCTGGGCTTGGCGGATCAGCAGACTGGCTCTTCGGATTTATCTCTGCCGGTTCAACAAAAGTGTCTTGAAACTGAGGTACCGGATCATCCAGGATGGTATCAGCATTAATATAGACCAAAAAGATAAAATCGGATGTGAATAGCATTAAAGTACTATTCACACAAAGCTGCCACTATTCAGATTCAAATTTGTCGAACGCTACCTCCCCCCCCACCAGGCTCTCGTGTCGCCCCTCGTGGGCGACCGAAACCGTAGCGCCTCGAACCCTTCTCCCCCTCCCCCCCCCCGCCAGCCCTGCTGTGCAGCCTCCCATGAAGGAGGCGGCGAGGCTTTGCTGCCCTGCCCCGGGTGGAGATGGCGGCGCGGATCTCGCCGGTGGATTGCGTCGCGGGAGCTGGTTGTTCCTTTCGGCCATGCGGGGGGCAGTAGGGCAGCAGAGGTCCTCCTTGGCTGCGGGATGCTCCGATGGTTCCACCGGATCTGGATCCTGGCTTCCGCCCCTTGCTTCAGCTCGCTCGGCCAGATCTGGCTTTTGGGCGTGGGGCTACGGGAGCTCTGGAATGGGGGAAACCCCGGGTCTACTTTGCGTTGACCTCGACGGCGTCGGCGCTGCTGCGCAGGTCCCCTCCTAAGGGCGCGTCGAGCTTCCAATCTCGTCACCTCTCTTCCTCCCCCGCATTCCCAGGTGAAAGCCTTGGCCTTTTGTGCCAGACGACGGCGGCGTTCCAACAACGTGTTCCGCCCTGGAGGCGTCGTCCTAGGGATGGGCGGAGGTTGCGGCTTGGCCTTTGGTGGATGGTGGCGGCGGCAGTGCGCTGCTTTCTACGCCGCCGGTGATGTGGGAGGCGATTGGCTAGTCCGTAATCCTTCAGCGGTTCTTGTCCGGTACCACGTGGGTTGTTGGCCGGTGTTCGGCGCCCTCGTGTAGTGGCACGGTATGGACGTAGGGGAGATGCTTTCTCCTCTCCAACAGTGGCTCCTTTGGGTCGACGACAGAGCCAGGTTTCTCTCCATGCGGCTCAGCCTCTCCCGTCCAATTTCGTCGACGTCTCTGGTTGGCCTCTGCTCTATCGTTCTTGCTGCGGTGGGCGCTCCGGCGGCTTGAGTGTGGTTTCTTTGTGTAGGCGATGGCATTTGCAGCTTTGCTATGTGCAACTCCTGGTTTCAAGCGTGTTTCGCCTGCGATATTTCTGTTTTTCATCAAGTTTTGGCCTTTGTAATAAGCTCCTTTGTATCCTAGCCGGTTGATGACTTCATTAATCTGAAGTCGGGCTCCATGCCTTTTCTCTAAAAAAGATTCAATTTTTTCTTTTTTAAATCTCTAAATGTACATCGAGTTTTGAGCTGATTTTTTCCAAAGTTGTAGACATACGCCACATGGATGTTGTCAAATATAGATTTTGTTGAAATGTCTAAATATAAATTTTTGAGGTTGATCTCACGATCTCACCTAAATGTGATATCTCATAGAAGGCTCTCCCAGCTTATACGTATGCGTTGTGCACGGCCACATGATGGCTCGCTACCGCTCATAGTGAGGCTGGGGCTGGCTCGCCCGCTTCTACTCTCGTGCACATGTATGAGTGGTAATACCAGCACCACATGACCCAAATCGACTGACTGAAATTTCAGTCACCTGACCCCTAGCCGGTCCCAAGGCAATCTCATGCGAAAGCTGTACATGGCTCCGTGCATACCTAGCTCTATAAATCCTCCATAGCATTGGCCAACACATGCAATATAAAAAAGAAGAGAAGAAACCAAGAAAGAATCCACTCAAATGAAATTCTTAGAAATATAATCTATGCACTTTCACACATCTAGTTGATTAGCCGGGAGCACCAACCGGTGTAGCAAACCCTTGGCACGCACCGTAAAAGCAAAGCAGCAAAATCATCATGAGTCATCCGTATTGAAGCCCATGAAGACAAGGAGTATGGCGCTTTAATTCAGAGGCTTAAAGGTCTAGAGCCGAAAGGCGGATTAGGGCCCATAGACATAAACCGCCATGAGATATGTAACCTATATTGTAAGATAGGAAAAGGTAGAAACCGAGCCGGACACGTGTATGAGCTGGCCTCGGGATTCTGTAAATCGCCGTGCGTCAACCTGTGTATATAAAGGGACGACCCGATGGCGGTTCAGGGACAAGAAACAACAACTCG
This sequence comes from Triticum aestivum, assembly GCF_018294505.1. NCBI lineage: Eukaryota > Viridiplantae > Streptophyta > Magnoliopsida > Poales > Poaceae > Triticum > Triticum aestivum. The sequence goes on from NC_057810.1 coordinate 688,033,032, forward strand.
AGAGCCAGGCAAAGCAGATTCGCTCCCTGATCATCGAGACCACATCAATTCCACCACAACTGGATCGTAGGCTTTTACCTTCACTGCAAGGGGCCGAACCAGTATAAACTCCCCATGTCCTTTTTCCGGTTTAACCACTGTAAGCTAATCTTGTTGCGATAGCTCCACGACTAAGTCCTCACACTAGGACATCTGACATGATAATTCCACGACAGTTGGCGCCCACCGTGGGGCTATCGCACGATGATTTCGAGTTCTTAAAGCGCAACTCCAGAGGATTCATGGGATACGCAGTGGGCTAGATGACCAAGAGTCATCGCGGCAAGCTCTACATCGACGACGCAGGCTGGGCCCCCGACGCCGGCTCAATCGAGTACAAATACCGGGTCCCCTTCGGATGAATTCATGTCTTCATCAGCAAAATCGGTTAACCGGTCCCTGAGCCATACATTTGCGCCGACCTCATCGAGAGAGCACAGCGTGCAAGCCCTGCACGGATTCAGCCTACCATGAAGCGTGCGTTCGTAGGATTCATCAATGGTGCGGCGTCTAAACCGGTGTCCGATGGTGAGACGGTCGTTTATTCAGATGGCGAATCATCCACCGGTGAGACCGTGTCACTATACCAACTGCAAGATGGCAGGTTTGGGGGCTGTTCCGACGGTAACAGTATTCCGGACACCCTTGAACCACCAAACCGGGTTGTGATCTTCATGGTCGGTACGCAGCCCACGCATCACTCCTCAGCTGCAGCAGCGATGATTTCTGGACCGGCAGCCAGGGCAGGAGGCCCCGTGTGCTGGCCGGCTCAAGTTCTGTCCGGTTTATTGGATGCCTGGACGATGTTGTTGACCACGGAGGTTACTTCGGAGAATCAAGATCAGCATAACGCGGAGGTCTCGAAGCTGCGAGATGAGATAGCTCAGGCCAAAGAGGACTTGGCGGCTGAGAAAACCAGGATGGCTGATGAGCGGGCCGCTTTACATGCTCAGGCACAGCGGATTCAGGCAAAGAATTACCGGCTCATGATGGATCAGAACGCTTCAAATGACGTGTTGAGGAGGAGGCATCGGCCTCGTCTGCCACCGGATTATGAAGCAATGAATCTCTTCAACATGCCAGGGGAAGGTACCAGTAATCTGGCAGTGGTGAACCGGGTTGAAGCACCAGGGACAGGAGCGCCGGATTAGCCACGGGTGATGGACCCGCCTCGACGGACCCATGACCCGCCACAGTACATGCCGACACCGCCGGGTCACTTCTCCATCCCTTCGGATAACATGATCGCTGCGGCATCGCGGCTGGCAGCTATTCCAATGGAGGGCGAGTCTCCAGCAGCGGTTGAGACACGGCATGCCTGAGATCTTCTTCAAACTGCTATGGTTCAGCAGCAAGCTTATTCATATAGTCGAGATAGGATTCACTCAACCCCCCGATCGAGCCGGAGTTACAGCAGGCACATTGATGAACCGGCTGTGTCGAGCAGTGAGCGGAACCGTGACGCCCCTCGAGGGCCTAATCCAGCACGTGAGGGTGCAAATGCTCAGGACATGGTGAATAATGGCAGAGAGCGTCGGGAAGCCGAGTTAGCAGCACAATACATGGACCGTCAGCTTACTCCGGTTCGTCCGACGACTTCGGTGGAACCAGGTCTTGCTTTCAGCTCTTGGGGGGTGCCGTGTCTCACCCTGGCTCTACGCAATGTGCGGCAGCCCAAGCATTTCAAGGGTCCGTGTAAAGTGCCTAATTACACTGCTGATTTACCCCCCAAGTCATGGGTTGAAAGCTATGAGATGGCAATGGAGATGCTGGATGTGGATGAGGTGGCATGCGTTAAATACTTCACTATGATGTTGGATGGAACGACACGCACTTGGCTGAAAAGTTTGTTGGCTGACTCCATTGGGTTATGGGCTGAGTTGAAGGCCAGGTTTATAATGAACTTCAAGGACACGTGCAAGCAACCCATGTCAATTGTGGATCTAGCCGCCTGTGTCCAAGAAGAAGGCGAATCAACAACCCATTGGGTGCGCCAGGATTCGGAGGATCTTGCATTCATCGGATCGCATCAATGGTGATTCAACAGTCATAACATTGGAGGGCAATTGCCGGTTTAAGCCGCTGAAGCTGAAATTGGGACAACTGAAGCGTTATTGCAATGACATGGGAACACTTATGGCAGCTCTGGTTAAGTATGCCAATTTTGATAGTACCAAGGATCTAGAGTTTGACGAGGAGAAGCTGGGGAAGGGAAAGAACAATGTCGGTGCAAAAGGGCAGCAGCACAACCAGGCGAGCCATGAGAACAATGGTAAGCGTAAAGCAGATAGTAATTCAGATTTTGTGGCTAACACCAATGCACAGGACAATGGCCAGCGTCGGAAGGGTAAACTGTCCCCGCGGAGTAGAGGATCAGGTGTCAATCTTGAGCGCCTGTTAAATCAGCCTTGCCCGAGGCACAGGACGCGAGAGAAGCCAACCACGCACCTTTGGAACGATTGCTTTATTATGCAGGAGTTCAAGAACTCAGATCTTTTCCGATATGATCATGGACCGTCCGGCGGTTCGGGACTTGGGTCTCACGGGCTGGGTTATGGTGGAGGTAACTCCGGTTCAGGATTTCAAGGTAATCAGGGTGGACACGGCAATCAAGGCAATCAGGACAACCAGGGTGGTCGTAATCAATAGGGGAATCAGCAGCAGCAACAGTCAGGTTACTAGAGTCACCGAAGCAGTTGAATAGCAGGCAGTATCATGTCTTCACCACTAGCCTGTGCAAGCGCGATCAGAAGTTCCAGAACAGGATAGTGAACTCCGTTGAATCGACAATGCCCCGTTACTTGCGCTGGTCTGAGCAGCCCATTGTGTGGAGTCGAGAGGATCATCTGCCCCGGGTTGATAATCCGGGTCATCTCGCGTTGGTGGTGGCGCCTCGGGTTGGAGGTTATAAGTTCACCAAGGTGCTCATGGATGGAGGGAGCAGTATCAACATCTTGTATTATGAAACCTTCCGTTGTATGGGGTTGACAGATAAGAATCTTAAACCGTCGAACACCGTTTTCCACATTGTGGTGCCTGGTAAATCGGCTTATCCGGTTGGTAAGATAGCTTTGGAGGTTGCTTTTGGAGATGATCATGATTCGAGATCAGAGACATTGACTTTTGAAATGGTGAAAATCAGGAGCCCGTACCATGCCCTGTTTGGACGGCTGGCTTATGCTAAGTTCATGGCAAGGCCCTGTTATGTTTATCTGCAACTCAAGATACCGGGTCATAAGGGGACCAGACCAGTACATGGAAGCCGAAAGATCGCTTTGGAATGTGAGGAAGGTGATGCGGCTTATGCTGAGTCAGTTTGTGCAACAGAGGAGTTTAAATTTATAAGGACAATGTTGATCCGGCAGATATGACTTCTTTGAAAAAGCCAACTACGGAGCATGATCCGGCCTTGAAGTTTAAGTCGGCTGATGAGACTAAGTTGGTTGATTTTGTTCTTGGCGATTCATCCAAGCAGTTTAGCATCAACGCTAACCTGGATCCAAAATAGGAAGGCGCGCTCATCGAGTTCATCCGTGAGAACCGGGATATCTTTGCATGGAAACCTTCTCACATGCCATGTGTACCGAGGGAACTCGCTGAGCACACTCTTAATATCGACCTCAAGTTTAAACCTGTCAAGCAGTTTCTCCGCTGTTTCAATGAAGAGAGACGCAAGGCCATTGGTGAGGAGGTTGCTCGGCTCTTGGCAGTCGGGTTTATTGTGGAGGGTTTTCACCCTGGGTGGTTAGCTAACCTGGTGCTGGTACACAAGAAGAATGGCACTTGGCGTATGTGTGTGGATTACACAGATTTGAACAAGGCTTGCCCAGCTGATCCCTTTGCTCTCCCTTGTATTGATCAAATTATTGATGCTACGGCGGGTTGTGAGCGCTTGAGCTTTCTGAATGCTTATTTTGGTTATCATCAGATTAAAATGGCGGTTAAGGACCAGGAGAAGACAACTTTTATAACTCCCTTTGGAGCCTTCTGCTATGTGTCTATGCCTTTTGGGCTCAAGAGTGCCCAGGCGACTTATCAGCGATGTGTGCAGAATTGTCTTCATAATCAAATTGAGCGTAATGTTCATGCTTATGTGGATGATATCGTGGTGAAATCCAGGAACGCAGAGATGTTAATAGCTGATTTGAAGGAAACTTTTGATAATCTCAGGGTTTATAAGATGATGCTTAATCCGGCCAAGTGTGTTTTTGGTGTACCGGCAAGCAAGCTTTTGGGTTTACTGGTGTCTAACAGGGGCATTGAAGCTAATCCGGAAAAAATCAAGGCTATTACATCCCTGGCTAAACCGGCGTGTATCAATGATGTTCAACGTCTGGCAGGTCATATTGCATCGCTAAGCCGGTTTAGCAGCCGGTTGGGAGAGAAGGCCATCCCTCTATTTCAGATGATGAAAAAGACAAACAACTCTGTCTGGAGTGATGCTGCTAATGCGGCGTTTGAGGATATGAAGAAGCAGTTAGCCGAGCCGCCTATTCTTGCTGCCCCCATTGATAAGGAACCATTGCTGTTATATATGGCTGCTAATGCCCGGGCTGTCAGCGTCACGATTGTGGTGGAGCGCAAGGAGGCATGCAAGGAGTATTCAGTTCAACGGCCGGTTTATTAAATCAGTGAGGTACTTATCAAATCAAAGCAGACATATCCACATTGGCAGAAGCTGGTGTATGGGGTTTTTATGGCAAGCCGGAAGCTTAAGCAGTACTTTCAGGGCCATCCCATCACTGTGGTCAGTTCCACTCCTTTGGGAGATATCATCCAGAACAGGGAAGCAACTGGCCCGGTTGCTAAGTGGGCTATCAAACTTGGACCTCACGGGTTAAAATATATGCCTCGTACGGCCATCAAGTCCCAAGAACTCGTGGATTTCATCAATGACTGGACAGAGTTGCAGGCGCCAGAGGATAAACCGGATAACACATACTGGACTATTCACTTCGACAGATCCAGACAATTGGAGGGCTCGGGGGCTGGAGTGGTTCTTACTTCCCCTCGAGGTGACAAATTTTGCTATGTTCTCCGCTTGATGTTTCCCGGTACTAACAATGCAGCTGAGTATGAGGCCTTGCTCCATAGTCTTCGGATGGCTAAGGAGATGAACTTAATCCTGGTACATTGCTTCGGGGACTCCGATTTAGTGGCTCAGCAAGTGTCTGGTACTTGGGATTCTAAGTATCCACTTATGGCGGCTTATCGGCGTGACGTGGATGTCACTGCTGGTCACTTCAAGGGTTACCAGGTCGAGCACATTGAACGACAGAAGATTGAAGCGGCGGATACTTTAAGCCGGCTTGGGTCTCAGCATAAACCGGTGCCGCCCAATGTCTTTCTTGATGTTTTCCATAACCCATCGGTAAAAATACCAACGAAGGAGGATTTGGCTGTTTCCGACCCGGAGGCTCATCTGGTGGCGGTTCTTCATGCTATCCCTGATTGGACGGTGCCCTACTTGGCGTAGGGGCGAGTTACCCGAGGACGGAGTTTTAGCCAGGCAGATAGTTCGGCGGTCCAAGTCCATGACTATTGTGAATGGCGAGTTACATCACTTCAGTGTCTCAGGGGCGTTTCACCACTGTGTTTCTCCTGAAGAAGACTGTGAGACTTTGCGTGAAATCCATGAAGGGGATTGCGGTCATCATGCCGGCTCAAAATCCCTTGTGGCTAAGGCTTTCCAACATGGTTTTTACTGGCTAATAGCTCATGCGGATACTGAGGATTTGGTCAGGAAGTGTGACGGTTGTCAGAAGTTTTCATGCCGGGCCCATGTTTCGGCTCAGGAATTGAGGATGATTCCAATCACCTGGCCGTTTGCAACTTGGGGGCTGGATATGGTTGGGCCTTTTAAGAGGTCCAAGGATAAGAAGACCCACCTTCTGGTGGCAGTTGATAAATTCACCAAATGGGTGGAGGCAGAGCCAGTCAGCAAGTGTGATGCAGCCACGGCGGTTCAATTCATGAAAAAGGTGATTTTCTGTTTTGTTTTTCCACACAGCATCATAACAGATAATGGCACAAATCTCTCCGAGGGTGCCATGGAAGAGTTCTGTCAACGTGAGCACATCCGGCTTGATGTATCATCAGTGGCTCACCCCCAGTCTAATGGTCAAGCTGAGAGAGCTAATCAAGAAATCTTGAATGGAATCAAGCCCCGGCTTATGGTCCCTTTGCAGAGGACGCCGGGTTGCTGGGTGGAAGAGTTCCCTTCCGTATTATGGTGCATTAATACCACCCCCAACAGATCTACGGGTTATACACCCTTCTTCATGGTTTATGGCGCAGAAGCAGTTCTCCCAATTGATATTCACCCCTGAGTGGCAGCTTATGTTGAAGCGGACAACGAAAGAGCACACCAAGATGCATTGGACCTGTTAGATGAAAATGGGACATAGTGGCAGCTCATTCGGTGATTTATCAGCAAGACCTGCGGCGTTATCACAGTCGCCGGGTCAAAACCAGAGCTTTTCAAGAAGGCGACTTAGTGCTCCAGCTTATCCAAGGTCAGACCGACATGCACAAGTTGTCCCCACCTTGGGAAGGGCCCTTTGTGGTCAGCAAGAATCTGAACAACGGGTCATACTACCTTATCGGTGTTCGAGAGCACAAGGACTCATGCAAATCGAAGGAGGAGACCCGCCGGCCGTGGAATATTTCTCATCTTCGGCCTTACTACACATGAGCCATAGGCTCCTATTATGTACATATTCTTGACAATGTATATATCATGATCAATATAATAAACCGGCATCCTTGCTAAAGCGGGGCCTCTGCCGTTCGTCTTTAAAATAAATCTTGGTTACATGGGGGCTTGTGCTTATAAAGCGGAGTTCTGATTGTCCATTGATCCAGCTTATAAAGCTACAAAAAAAGGGGAAGAGCATAGCTCAAACATAAGCTTGGGGGCTTAATACCCAACATCATAAGGAGCCAAAGAGAGTTTATTGTAAAGCATAACTCAAACATAGGCGTCCACTGAGCACAACTCAAATTATTGCTTGGGGGATCTTTGCTTCTACAAGAACAAAGAATCTACACCTTGCAATAGGCTATAAAAGCCAGGCTTGGAAGCCAGGTGTATTCACCTAAAACCCCGGGTTAACTTGCCTTCACCAAGTAAGTCACTCCGCCCAGGTAATCCTGGTATGACCCGTCGAACGTTTGACAAGTCAATCTTATACAGACCCTGAACTTGTCAAAGTTAAAATGGCGATTGGTTAATGTGAGGTCCATCTTAAAAGGCTTTGTCAATTGGTTTAACTTAGTGGCCTGGCAGCCCATGAAGAGCCTCGCCTTTTTGCATATTTTCTTTGCAAATCTTTCTTTTTGATGTTTATTTCGATGAGGTTTATATTAAAACCGGTGCTTTCTAAACTGGTCTGGCTTTGGAAGTTGTCAAGTACAAACTTACAAAAATGACCGGTGTCAATTGACCCGGCTGGGCTTTCAACTATAAGTTTTCAGTACACGATCAATGGTAAACTGGCGTTTGTTAACCCGGTTTGGCTTTGAGTATAGGTCGCCAGTATGATCATTCGGTGTTTATTATAACCCGGTATAACTTCATTATAAACCAGCAAAGCATGGTGGGAGTTATCAGCACTCAAGATTTGGGTTATCACCCTTACTACAATAAAGTTGATAAATCAACAATATGATTCAATATCACAGGTATGATGTATTTCATATTTAATTATTCTTGAAAATACAACCTTGGTTATAAACTCTGGCATTATATTGGGTATTATGATGCGTCTAACGGTAAACCGCCAGGACAATTTCAGTTTCTTATATGAAGAAACAGGATTGCAAAAAGCTGCTAAGGATCATATGCAGACATGGCATTATCATGACGGATTAACAGTATCAGGTAAAGTGAATATGCATGATGGCATAGCAGACCAAGTGCTTAAACTAGCCTATTACAAGGCGATTTGATGCCCCAAAAGGATAATTGTTTATCACACAGATTGCAGTGTGCAGAAGCTAAACCGGCCGCCGGATCATGATTCTTCACCAGGCTGACTTGAAGGCTGTGGTTCATCCTGCGCCGGTTCGCCCTCCTCCTCTCTACCCAGTGGCTGGAAGTCAATGGTTGCCAGTGGATCATTTTGCACTTCATGAGTCGGTGCGTCAACCCGTTTGTTGTCTGCGTCATAAATCGACCGGTAGAAAGACAAGTTAGTGTCTTCAGCCAATTTGCTCGCCAGTGGACGTATTTCCTTCATTATGGCCTTGAGGTCATCATTATCAAAGGTTGACCCGTCCTTTTTTTGCCTGGATAACCGTTTCCAATATCTTCCAGATCAAGATCAGATATCCAGGCCTTGGCCCGAGTCAATGCAGTAAGTGTGCCGGCCCTTGCAGCAAATTTCTTCACATCTTCAAGCTGGGCAGGCATCATGGATAACTTTTCCAATGTGTCCTTGATCAACGTTGGGGGCGGTTTATTTTGGGAAGCTGTGCAGATGACCCGTTGTACGCCGGCATATAGTTGCTCTATCAATGTATAGGCAGCCTTCAGTTTTTTGCACATGTCCGAGCCAAGCTGAGCAACACGGCTACCTGCAATGGTCAAAGTATTATTAAACCGGCAATTTCATAGATGTTACGTACTTAAAGATTATGAATAGGTTATTTACCGAAGACAGCAGAAGTCATAGCATTGATCTGCCACTTCAAGCCAGTCAATTCTTCTGCTACTGGGTTAAGGGCTGCTTCAGCATCCTCTGCCCGCTTTAGCAAAGTTGCCTTCTCAGTCTCCCATTTTGCCCACTCACCTTTAAAGCCATCCTTCAATTGTTCCATGGCTGTTAAAGCGCCGGTCAGCTCTTCTTTAGCCTTGGAGGTTTCTACTTGCTTTTTGGTCAGATCAGCCTACAAAAGACAGTTAATGAGTTGGGAGTACATCTTTGAAGTCCCAAGCATATAACTAGTTATCCACTTGGCACTTGGGGGCTAATGTGTATTGCTTTTTATCTACGTTCATTTTTCAAAGTCCCAAGCACATAAAAAGTTATCCACTTGGCACTTGGGGGCTAATGCATATTTGATCTAGTTTAGGATATGGATTTTTCCTATTTAGACGAATTACATTGGTGATTATCAGAAAATTTGGAAGCTGCATGACAGAAGATGTACCGGTTCATCCTAAAGGTATAAACCGGTCCATGGGGGCTATGCCAGCAAAGTTAAATATTCATTCTACCACAAGTCCTGGTTCAAATCAATATTACGAACCGACCCTTGGGGGCTACGGGAAGTGCTAGTCTAAACTGAGCGCAAGAAAATAAAACTTATGCAAAAAGTGAGTGATATTTACCTCATACCGTTCCTTCATCAGGCCCACTAATCCGGCTTCATAGTCGCGGCTTGTGTACAGGAGGTTTAAATATCTAGAATGGATGTCTCGGGCGCTGAGGTGAGCATAGCTTGATAAATCTGTTTTCCACTTGCCTATGTCCATAGCAGAAGATTCTTTCTTAGCACTATGCTTTGATAAACCGACAGGGTTGCCAGGAACTGTACGGCCAAAACCGGTAATCATAATATCATCAGTGGTGTCATCAGTAGTTTTGACTGGGCTTGGTGGTTTATCAGCTGTTTTTTCTGGGCTTGGCGGATCAGCAGACTGGCTCTTCGGATTTATCTCTGCCGGTTCAACAAAAGTGTTTTGAACCTGAGGTACCGGATCATCCAGAATGGTATCAGCATTTGGCTCAAAGTATTCCGGGGTCTTCGCTGATTCAGTGACCGGGTTATCATCGGCCGGTTTATTCAATTTGGCTTTCTTGCTAAGTCTGGCTTTGGCACTGGAAAGAAAAGACACAAAAGTTAGTATAACCAACAAATTCAAGGCATAAAAGGTTAAGCGTAATATGCTTACCCAGGAACAGTTTTGAGGGGAGGGAATTGTGTGGCCGATGACTCGCCGGATGATGAATGGGAGGTTCCCAGGTAATTTGAGTCAGATGGATTAAGACGATATTGGAAATAACCTTCCCTGGGATAAACTATATTAGAAGGACAAGAGACCTCTTGACGACGTTTACCAACTGGAGAGTTCGGTAAACCGGAGGAGGTAACTACTTGGCCACTATGCCGGGTTGTGCGGCGAGCTTCATGCTGCTGTGTCTTCAATAGAAAGTGCGGATCCGAATAAGCAAGAGGTCGTGAAAATTTTACTTTCCGGACTGCTCGACGGATTTTTGGTACCCGCACATGATCTGAGTCGGAAGATAGAACAATTAGCTCTGCATCACCAGCGCGTCTAGCTTCCGCATCATCCTAATAATGATCATTTTCAATGAGGTGTATGAAAAAAGAACCAAGAGAGTCAAGTTCTACCTCTGACTCCAGGTCATCAAGCTCTTCATCATTGGGTAGGTCAGAGGCCTCGGCAATTTACTTCTTCGTTGGCTTCTTTGTAACCCTAGTCTTGATGCGAAGCGCTCTTGCCAGTTTATCCTGTGGCTTCGCCGGTTTATCCTGCGATTTCCTCTTCCAGAACGGATCATCACCCTGCACAGACGAACAACAAGTTATAAAGGAATTTTCAAAGACAGGATGTATTAAGACAAAAATGAGGCAATTCTTACAGCTGGCGGTTTGTTGGAAGTACAGAAGGGACTGAGCCCTACTTTGCTGCATAGTGCCACCGGTTCATCAAGCATTTTCTTGACAGATTCAGTGACTTCATCATCAGTGAGCTGGATGTCAATATGACGCTGAGGGTCTTTTAGATCCCCTATGTATTCACACATTAAACCGGGGCGCCGGCTTAAAGGCATAATGCTCCAAGAAACCCAGCATCGAACGAAGTCAAGGCCTGTCAGTCCATTTGCAACAAAAGCTCTGAGTTTTGATAGCCGACGGGCATATTTTGATCATTCCTTGGCAGTTAGTCGTTCAGGAACTGGATGCTTATTGGTAAGCCGGTGAGCACGGTAACCTGGCAGAGGGTTCTCATCATGTAGAGATGTGTCACGGCAGTAAAACCAAGTCTGATTCCAGTCCTTGGGATGACTATGATGCTTGGCGTGAGGGAAGCTGACATCTTTTCTCTTCTTGGATTGAAACCCCACCCAGCTCAGTGTTGGGTCCATCTGTGAACTCGGTACGACGGTTCAAATAGGAATAATCTCTGAACAGTTCAACAGTGGGTTCTTTTTGCAGATAAGCCTCACAGAAAACTTGAAAGTTGCAAATGTTGGACACGGAGTTTGGTCCAATATCTTGAGGGCGGATCTGGAAGCTAGCAAGAATATCACGGAAGAATTTTGAATCGGGTGGGCTAAACCCTCGACCCAGATGGTCAGCAAAAACAACCACCTCTCCATCCTTGGTCTCAAGAGAATTTTCTTGATCGAGAACTCTCTAGTGTATGACTTCCTTCTTTGCTAAAACGCTAGTGGCAACAAACCCATTTAATTGCTCTTCAGTAACTCGGGAAGGGACCCAATTGCAAGCATAGAAATGTTTGGCCATTTCAACAGAAAGCTAGAAAAGAGGATTAATGCAGGTTTAAGATTCATGACTGACACGTATAAACCGGTGCAAAGACGGAGGGAGAAGACATTGAAACATATGTATATATTAAACCGGATCTTCATGTTAAAGGTGATTCGACGGTTTAAGAGAGGTCTAATGGTACCAAGCGGGTTATCATTTTCTAAAGGTTAAACTGCCTATACTAGTGTGGAAAGTTACAGATCTGAAAAATTGCTAAGTATTGCACAAACAGGTTTTATTGGTTGGTATTATAATTTTGGATCTACCGCAGTTCAAAAAAGGAGAAAATTTCCAAAATCCTAAGTGCTGACGGCAGAACAGTTAAGGATTCAGATGGTACTTTTTCGCTGGAAAAGGAATGTTGTGATGAGGAAACTGGGTTATGGCTACGGCCGCACAGGGAAAATATTAAGTCCTTATGAAGTGCTCATATGGTAGCGGAGTATAGCAATGGACACTGGCGAACACCGACAAACACCATTGAAAACTGAAACCCTAGTAGTAGATCTGGGGTGGAAGGAAAGATGACTTACAGAGTCTGAGGGAGCAGTGGAGAGGCGCCGCGTTTTTATTGTACGTTCAGGGTGATGCAGCGACTGGAGGTGACGTCCAAGATGAGGCTTGACGGCTACGACTGAAGCTCGAAGCGTTGGGGTGGCGCGAGGAAGACGGCAAGGTGAAGGGGCACGAAAGGGGAAAAGAGAAAATGACCCCTGGTCCAATTTATAAAGCGAAGGGATAAGTGACAGGCATGCGAATCGAGGAGCCAAAAAAATGGATAAGTGACAGAGCTGTCGCCTCGATTTTCGGAGGGTCATTAATAAAAGGGAAGTATATACATGTTTTAATAAATAGGTGACTTCATGGCTGTTTTTGACAATCTTGGAAGATGACGTCATGGCGGTTTACGAGGTTCGCATGAAGATGTTCAGAAGAAAATTTTCTTTCAGTGTTGAAGATTGACATGAACATGTTCAAATCAATATGGGGCCTAATGTTGGGGATATAACTACTGAGTATAAACCACCCAGGAGGGACCGGGTTATACCCATAAGGAGTCATCCGTATTGAAGCCCATGAAGACAAGGAGTATGGCGCTTTACTACAGAGGCTTAAAGGCCCAGAGCCCAAAGGCGGATTAGGGCCCGTAGACATAAACCGCCATGAGATATGTAAGTTGTATTGTAAGATAGGAAAATATAGAAACCGAGCCGGACACGTGTATGAGCCGGCCTCGGGATTCTGTAAACCGCCGGGTGTCAACCTGTGTATATAAAGGTACAACCCGGCGGTGGTTCAGGGACAAGAAACAACAACTCGAGAGCCAGGCAAAGCAGATTCGCTCCCTCATCATCGAGACCCCATCAATTCCACCACAACTGGATCGTAGGCTTTTACCTTCAGCGCAAGGGGCCGAACGAGTATAAACTCCCCATGTCCTTTGTCCGATTTAACCCCGTTAAGCTAATCTCGTTGTGATGGCTCCAAGACTAAGTCCTCACACTAGGACATCTGACGTGATAATTCCACGACACTTCTCATCTCTCCTTCGTGGCACCCTCTGGGTACACGCCTTTCTCCTGGCCTCTCGGGATCCAAGCGACGGTTCCAGGAAGGGCGCCCCCGGGCTGGACACCACTCTTCCCATCTCTCGTTCATGGCACCCTCTGGGTACGCGCCTTTCTCCTGGCCCCTCGGGATTCAGGCGACGGTTCTAGAAAGGGTGCCCCTGGGCTAGGCGTGGGGGTAGAAGTAATGGAGGAAGAGCGCCGTGCTGGGCACCACCCTAGTGAAGCCCTCATAGAGGTGGGCAAAGCAACCTAGGTACGCCACGGCATTCGGCATGAGGTCCAGCAAGTGGAGGCAAAAAGTGCGCATGATATCATTGAAGAAGTCGAAAAAAGGGGGACAGAGCCCGCCATAAAAGAAGTCAACGAAAAATGGGTACCATTTTTGGACGCCCCTGTCGCAATCTGCGGGGAGCGCGCGTGTGGCGGGGTGCGCCGGCGTCACCGACCCCCACAAAGGCTTGAAGTAGTCAATGAGCTCAAGGGCGTCGACGGGCGACGGGATGAAATAGGCGGCCTGCGCCCGCAGCGCCGCCGCCTTGCTCTCCGGCGTCTCCCTCTCCCTTGTAGCCTTGGCCACTCCCTTGCCCTTGCTGGATTTGGGCGCCATGGCGGCTAGAAAGAGAGCGAGGAGTTGGAGGCAGTGGGGGGTGTAGAAGCAGCGAGCAAGAGCTTGAAGAGGAAGAAGATGGGGACGGCGATGTCGAGATTGGGGAAAGCACGGTGGGTAAATGAGCCGTGCGCCCGCGGTTATTCCTTTTTATGGGGAAGACTCGGGCCGCCTCTTTTCCCTTTTATTGCGACATGACGCACGCCTACTGCAACCGCCCCATGCATGCCCCCCCACGTCACGCAGGACCCCCACGTCGTGCATTCAACGCGGGTTGTGGGGAAGAGCAGCGGACGAAAAGTTACCATGGTAAAAACCGCCCCACCTGCCTGCGCACCGTTCTGGGCCTGGCCCAACAACATGTCACGCTTATGTATGGCCCAGGCCCGGGGGCTCCTGTTGGTGTACCAAAGTAGGGGCACTCTTTTGTACCCCTTATTTTTGCACGGGCAGTCAGAGCCGCGCCTATGGCCACACCTAAGCAGGGCAAAAACACAGAATCAAAGTCGCAAGATGGCCAAAGGAACACCAAGACAGGGGCATAAAGAGCAAGAAGGCAAAGTGGTTTCCCCCGGCAAGACCCTTGCCGGGGCGGCTTCCATGGCCCCGGCCAGGACCTTGCCGGGGCAGCCTACCTGACGCCAGCAGGGCGCTCCACCCTTGAGCCCCAGTTTTTCCAACACCGTCGACCATGTTGGGACCTGGGCTCGGGAGGCGCCTCCATGATGACATGCAGATCGTTGTGAAGACAAGAAACACTCCAAATCAGAAGAGGATCAGAAGACGATGAACCCCGGCGCAATCCTTGCCGAGGAAACCCACAAGACCCCCGGCAGGATCCTTGTCGGGGACAACTGCGACGCCACGGCAAGACCCTTGCCTTGGCACCGGCATGGCCCTTGTCGAGGACGTCCGCGAAGCCACAGTCAGGCCCGCACCCGCCAAGCTTCTACCACTGCTCCCATACAGCTACCAGCCCACCAGCTGGGCAGGCACCTGCGTGTCGGCATGAGGCCTCTTGGCTAACTCAGCGCATGCCTACGTGGTGGCATGCATATCTTCGTGATGGCCCTACCACCACGCCACCTCAGCAGCCTGCCATCCTACATGGCGCTGACCGCCTCGTTGGCCCAGGCGCGTGTCAAGGCAGGGTGAAGCGGCGACAAATTGAAGGGGACACGTCAAAGATGCATTAAATGCATCTTATCCCATAATGGCCAGCGATAGGCTTAGCCACAGTACCCCGATGCCACCTCCTGTGTGCCACTGTGGCGATCCTGTCATGGAATTTTCATGGCAGATGTCCTAGTGAAAGGACTTAGTCGTAGAGCCATCGCAACTAGGAAGCTTGAAGGGGTTAATCGGGACAAAGGACACGAGGTTTATACTAGTTCAGCCCCTTACAATGAAGGTAAAAGCCTACGATCCAGTTTTGAGTGGGATTACTTATGTCTCGGTCACCAGGGAGCATATCGCTTGACCTAGCTTTCGAGTTGATGTTACCTTTTCTGAACCACCGATGGGTCGTCACTTTATATACTGAGGTCGACGCCCAACGGCTCTGCAGAGTCCCAGCCGGCTCATAAACAGTGTCCGACTCGGTCTCTTAACTATTCTTGCCTTACAATACAAGTCACACATACATGGCAGTTTATCACTACGGGCCTTAAGTCGCCTCTGGGCCTTGGGCCCTTAACTAAACCGCCATCTATATCCCGGGTCTTTGGGGTTCAAGAATACTTGCAAGTATAACCCGACCACTCCTGGGCGTGTCATACCAATAGTTATATCGCCAACATTAGGCCCCATATTGATTTGAACTAGTCTCATGTCAATCTTCGATACTTAAGGAAAAGATCTTCTGCCTTTATGAAATTTTTGTAACCCGCCATGATGTCATCCTCTGGATTTGTGGTAACCTGCCATGACGTCACCTGTCATAAAATCACGTTTTATCCAATGCATCCTAACGGATCTTTGTCTTGATGACCATCCCGAAAATCGAGGCGTCCTTGTAGTTGGATAACTCATATTTTCGGCCTCCTCATTTTTCGCGCTCTTTTAGTGGCCCTTCCTTATAAATAGACCCGACTAGGTCTTCCTCATTCTTTCCATTCGCGTCTTCTTCCTCTCGCCCCCATCTGCCACTGGAGCTCCGCCGCCACCATCGCAGCGCATCTCGTCTCCGTCGACTTGGCCGCTGCATCAACCTGATCTTGACCAGAAAAACAGCGGCGCCCTTTCGCAGTGAATCTCTTGCCGTAAGTTTTCCTCTTTCTACGCCATAGATCTGTGCTAGGGCTAGCGTGTTCTTCTGTAAAGTGTGGAGTTCATCTTAGTTCTTGTGTTCCTTCTGTTATGGCTTCTTTTGATCGAAAAATACCATAGATCGCGTCCGGTACATGTTCCGCATCCATTTTGGGTACTAGTAGATCTCCTTTCCGTGTAAGAAAGTCCCCCTTATAGCGCATGAACTCCTCTGCGCCCTGTTTTAGGTCTAGAAAATTTTCTTTTCTAAACATTTGTTTGATCCAAAATAACAGCTGCAAATTGTGAAACCTGTTTGTACAACACTTAGGCAAAGATCTGCACTTGTTAGATTTATCTAGCTATGGCGACTCTGATCGCTGACTTTCAGGAGGCAATGCTTAATTTAATAACTTGAACCACCCACTACTAGGGAAAATCCTAGCAGCAGCGCGGGTTTTGGGCCTATTAGTAGCGCGGGGGCCGGCGCTACTAATAAGGCGCTACAGCTAATGTATAGCAGTAGCGCGGGTGCCACCCGCGCTACTACTACGTCCGTTAGTAATAGCGTGGGTAAAAACCCGTGCTACTACTAATCTCTAATCTCTGTTTTTTTTAAAAGAAATTTTTGAATTATTTTAACCTCAAATCTCTAATCACCCCTCATCGCTTCTCAATTTAATCTCTAATCACCCCTCATCATTTTAAATCATCTAACTTCCCGGCCAGTCACCCATCCTCTCACTACTCCAGCCTGAGCACGCTTAATTTCCGGGTTCTATTCTCCCTCGTTTCCAAGTTTGCACTTGTTGTTTTCATGACAATAGTAAGATGTCAATCCTATTAACCTCAGGAATTTAGCTTGAGCATGAAGTCACACATTTCACTATTTGAGTTTGAAACTATTGTTCTAAAAAATTAGTTACACTAATATTTCTTGAATAGTTAGTTTAACGACAGCTTGACCATAGTTTGACCAGATTTGACAAAAATTCAAAAAAACTAAAATAATTATAGTAACACTAATAATCCTGAATAATTAGTTTGACCATAGTTTGACCAGATTTAACAAAACTTAAAAAAAATTGAAATTTGATGAATTTTTTTGCCTCTAGATCTTAAAAGCCCCGTAACTTTTTTCTGTTTGGTTTTTGAGGATTTTGAAATTTTTTGACGGGGTTCCCATTGAACGGGCCGTTGAACGGGATGTAACTTTTCAAGTAGATGATTTTTCATATAAAAAACTTTTTCATCCGAGTTAGTATGCAAAAGTTATGCCCATTTTTACAAATTGTCGAGAGATTTTGCAAATAAAGTCGAAATTCATATTTGCAAATTTTCCCAACAACTAGACCACATATCACATGGGAAACTTATTTTCTTTTAATTTTCTTGACATTTTCATCATTTTCTTTTATTTTTTTTAAAACTGAAAAGGCGATCCATGGGGGGGGGGGTAGAGTTTGAAAATGGGACCTTTAATAGTAGTGCGGGTTTTTACCCCCTCGCTACTACTATGGCACCACTTAGTAGTAGCGAGGGCTAAAAACCAACGCTACTACTATCAAACTTAGTAGTAGCGAGGGTTAAAAACCTGCGCTACTACTATGGCATGTCCTGGGGGGCACGGTAGAGACCGCTTAGTAGTAGCGAGGGTTAAAAACCCGCGCTACTGCTATCAACTTAGTAGTAGCGAGGTTTCAAAACCTCTCTACTACTAAGTTGATAGAAGTAGCGAGGGTTTTTAACCCTCGCTACTAGTAACTTTCTGTGTATAAGCTTTTCCCTAGTAGTGACCCTTGGCAGTTTAAATAGTCTTGACGGCTTATAGAGCCTATGGCGGCTTAAAAAAACATGATATAATTATCCTTATACCATTAGGCCCCTTCACAGGCCGCCATCTTGAATATGCATAGTAATATTTTTTCCTGCCCGGCTTAAATTTGAACCGGCACTTTTAGTTTGTCTTAGGCTTGCAATCAGAATGGCACCCAAAGCACCTACTTCTTGCAACTGGGTTAAATCCATTATCACTGACAGCACCTTGGATGACTTTGTGAAGACCGGCTATCTGCCGAAAAAAGAAGTCATGCCTTATCGTGCTCCTGACTCGGAGGAGGAGTTTCCTCAACCCAAAGATGGAGAGGTTGTTGTTTTCACAGATCATATGAACCGGGGTTTCACTTCTCCTGGCTCAAAATTCTTCAGAGACGTGCAGATTTTCTTCGATCTTCACCCACAAGACATCGGACCCAATTCCATGTCTAACATCTGCAATTTCCAAGTATTCAGTGAAGTATACCTTGGAGAAGGACCCAATTTGTTGCTCTTCAGAGAACTGTTTTATTTGAACCACCAGAATGAATGTGCTAGCGGTCAGAGCTTAGAGATTGGCGGTGTCTCAATCCAGCGTCGTAGAGATGTGATCTTCCCTTATGCCAACCCGCCAAGCCACCCCAAAGATTGGAACATGACATGGTTTTACTGCAAAGATACCTCTCCGGCTGGTGAAAATCCTCAGCACGGCTTTCGTGCTCTTCGTCTCGGGCCCAACCATCACTTGCCTGAGAAGATTACAGCCGCCGAACGCAAATCACTTGCCCCCACTTTGGCCTAGATCAAGGCTCTTCTGGGGAACGGGCTAACAGGCATCGACCTGGTTCGGGTTTGGCTTGCCTGGCGGGTTATTCCATTGAGCCGCCGCCCCGGCTTGATATGCGAGTACACTGGCACAAAGAATGATCCTCTGCGTCACAACCCTGATGACTTGCCTGAAGATGTCATTTACGATATGACCAAGTCTCTTCTGAACGAAAGCCTGGCGGACTGTGGCAAGGTGGGCTTAGCCCCCTTCTGCAAAGCTAACCCGGCTCCAAAGGTAAACCGCCCATGCGAAATGACTACTTTAATTTTTCAATGTTTCACCCAGACTCATGCAAATGCTAATCTTTGCAGGCCGGTGATAAATTCTGGAAAGATCAAATATGACCATGAAGCTGCCAAGAAAGCTAGAAAAGAGAAGAGAGCTGCCAGGAAAGAAGCTGCCAAAAGGAAGGGCAAGAAGGCCACCGCCTCTGACCTGCTTCGGCTACCGGACTCTTCTAAGTCGGAGGTAGTCCTTGATTCCCTTGGGTCATTTTTTAACCATCTTATTAACACTGATTATCAGCAGGAGGACACAGGAGCAAGCCATAACAAGGCTGATGAGGTAACTATCCTTTCCTCCGACTCCGAGCCTTTGCCAAGACTGAAAATCCTCAGAGTGACCCGGAAAGTAAGGTTTTCTCATCCTTTAGCTCATCACGATCCTCAATTTCTTTTCAAGCGGCAAATTCACGAGAGCCGGAGGTAGACCCGGACCAGCAAGGATGCAGAGCTCTCCTCCGGCTTACCAAACACTCCAAGGAAGCGCCGGAACGAGGTCACTTCTGTTTTAAATAGATTTTATCCCTTGTCGGGTCTCATTCGTCAACCACTCAATTCTTCTGACTCGGATTACCAGGACACTTCCCCTTCCTCCAGCGACTCACTATAGTCAAACCTGACGGCTTTCAAGACTGCACCACGGTATGATGATCTGCTTATCTTGTATTTACTTTAATCCCTTGCATCTGTACTAACCTTTATTTTGACGCAGTGGACAAGCCAAACCCAGCAAACTGGTTAGGAAAAGCAAACCAGCTGAAGACATAGTCGTGCCTGAGCCGGTTCTTGAAACGGCTGTGTCGGACTCGACCACTCATGAGCCACCACCTGAGCCAGCTCAAGACGTGCCAACTCCTGCTACTGACCTGCCCACTGAAAGAGCCATTGACGAATCAGAGAATCCAGAAGCCCCTAGCCTGGTCAGGACTGATGACCCTCAAAATGCTGATGTTGAGATCACCAGAACCGACTTTTTTGAGCCAGGAAGGCCGACTGTACTGGCCAAGTGCCCTGCCAAGGAAGAACTTTTGGACCACCGCCGGGTCAAGCTGGATATTGCAAACTATGCTCATATGAGTATTGGAGACATCTTTTCCGGTTACATGAGCCAAGTGCACAGTAGCCAGAATCTCGAGATTGATATGGTGAAGCAGATGCACCAAAAATTCGAGGTATACCTCGTTCTCTCTTATTCATTAATCTTTACTATGCTAGCCACCAAGTCTACTGCTTATGATGTTTATGTTGTAGACTTAGAAACAAACTTAATGATATTAGTAATATAGATGAATAAAACATATAAAAAGTCCGGCTTACTCTGTAGCCCGCAAGGGACGGCTTAGCCAACATGGTTGAGCCGGTCCTTAATATATAAAAAATACCTATAGGTCTTTGAAGAGCAATGTGCATTAGCCCCCAAGTGCCAAGTATTATTGCTTAAAAAATGTTTGGGACTTACTCTTATGAATCCCCGTTTTATGAAGCGCCACTGAAAATAAAATTCTTTGGTAACATTAGCCCCCAAGTGCCAAGTGTTGTTGCTGGCAAAAGACTTGAGACTTTAACATTACATAAAAATTGGCTTGATTTTGACTCTGTATTTGTATAGGCCACCACGAGCCAACTCGAATCCGAGGTGACTGATCTGAAGAGCCGCCTTGAAACCCAAGAGACGTAAATCCAAAAGGCCGACACCAAGTTCAAATTCAGCGTTTCTGAACAAGAAAAACTGAAGAAAGAATTTGAAGCTGAAAAGAAAGCCTGGGCTGATGAAAAGACTGAATTGATTAATCGAGCTAAAAAGGCAGAGGCGGCTCTGGAAGAAACCACCGATGAATTAACCGGCTTAAAGCACCATGTATCTCAGATGGTCACAGCGGTCTTTGGTAAGTCGCCGTGCAAGTGTTTAAATACTTAATCCTTTCGGTTGATCATAAAACTGGAATTAACTCACCTGATCACGTTTATGCAGGCCCCAGAAGATCAAATCTGAACCAAGACATGCTGATCAAACTGAAGGCAGTGTACACTTTGGTGGAGCAATTGTACACCGGGTCTCAACATGCATTAGCCACGGTGGCTCCGTCAAATGAGGTGCCAACCCTCCTGGTAGAGGTCTTGAAGAAGCTTTCCGTGCTCCCTCAACGGTTCAATAAACTGAGGCGGTCAGCTGCGAGAGCTGGAGCGGTAAACGCTTTAAGCCGAGCCAAGGCTTGGCTACCAGAGTTAGACCCGGCCGACATTGCCACTGGCTACCCAAGCTTGAAGGAGGATGGCACCCCGTTTGAATAAAATGACTTCACTGCTTGTGTAAAGGAGATACGCCCCATGGCTACCCTTATAGAAAATGAAGTAGATCTTACCAAATACCAAGTGGGTTATGATGAAGAAAACCGAAGAATTCCAATGCCTCATTATGATGTGACCAGTCTGATCCCCCCACTCCGTAAGCACACCTTCTCCCCTGAAGTTGACCCGGCCGGCCTTGTTGATGATGAAGCTAAATTTGAAGCTTTGAACAACATTAACTGGTCATCATCAACCTTCCAGGAAAGGGAGCAGGGCGAAGACGCCGAGAGGGCTAACCCAGACGCTTGAGGCCAATCATGAAGGCTGACCTATCGTGGCGGCTCATACCTGGGATGTACTAAAAAACAATGTGAATCATTTGAACTCAAGGAGTCATGTAATAGGATAGAAATAACTTTATCTTGGTCGTGCCATCGTGCATGTTTTGATGCTTAACGTCATTAAGATGCCATGTTATATCCACCCATGTTATTTTTCATCTGCTTACCATATGTTTGATCAGACCTTTTTAATTGTCCTGCATACAACGACATACCACAAGATCCCTTGGCGGCTTACCGCTAGGCGGGTAAAAATAACTTATAGGAAGAAGTCATAAATTGGTGTGTTGTAAAAACACAACTATAATCTTACACCTGTAACTTTTTAACTTTGCACCGCGGGCTCATATGACCCGGCCGGTAAGGGTGATAATCCGCTCTTCGGGCACCCAAAATTTCAAAGGTATAAAGATACTCATATATCAGCGACTCATCAGTCAATATTAAGCCGGGTTAGAAATAACCACAGTTATATTTGTAAACCTCAAAAGGTCTCAAGTCAAACAAAAAGTGCTTCCAAAGAAAACTTAAACCAACATAGAGTATAGAAATTTTCAAGGCTGCTAATTCAAATACGATCAGTAAACCGTTCCAAAGGGGTTAAGCTAGGATTCGAATAGGATCATGTAGCCCCTAGTGGCTTTGGCGTTGCACTGATCAAGAGGGTACCGACAGCTATGTTCTCTTTGGTTCGAATACGACCTATGTTTGAACAGGAAGCCCCCTAATGACCTTGAGAGTTTTTTAATGACTCTGATTCGAATACGATCAAAGTCGCCTCCCAAAAGGGGTTAAGCTATGATTCGAATACGATCAAGAAGCCCCCTAATGAGCTTGGCAGTGTGCCAATGAAAAGGGTGCCGACAACTATGTTCTCTTTGGTTCGAATACGACCTATGTTTGAACAGGAAGCCCCCTAGTAATCATAATTTTTAACGGCTAGATTCGAATACGATCGTAAGCCGGATCAAGCGGGTTAAGCCAGATCAAATGTGATCAGCCCCCCAAGTGATCATGTGAGATAATAAGGATAATAATAATGAAAAATTTACCTTTGAGGAAGGAAAAGGGACAGATGTCTTGCTTTATTATTTATCATAATATATACATAGTCAAAATATGTACATTAGTAGAGCCTATGGCTCAAGTGTAGTAAGGCCGAAGATGAGCGATATTCCACGGCCGACGGGTCTCTTCCTCCGACTTAAGTGAGTCTTTGTGATCTCGAACATCGATAAGGTAATATGACACGTTGTTCAAGTTCTTGCTGACCACAAAGGGCCCTTCCCAAGGTGGGGATAACTTGTGTGCATCCGTTTGATCCTGGATGAGCCGGAGCACCAGATCACCTCCCTGAAAGGCTCTAGACTTAACATGGCGGTTGTGATATCGGCACAAGTCCTATTGGTAAATCACCGAACGAGCTGCTGCCAAGTCCCGCTGTTCATCTAACAGGTCAAGAGCATCCTGACGCGCCTGCTCATTGTCCGCTTCAACATAAGCCCCCACGCGAGGTGAGTCATGATGGATGTCACTAGGGAGAACCGCCTCAGCTCCGTAGACCATGAAAAAAGGCGTATAACCCATAGATCTGTTGGGAGTCGTGTTCATGCTCCATAACACGGAAGGTAACTCCTCAACCCAGCAACCTGACGTCTGTTGTAGGGGCACCAAAAGCCGGGGCTTGATGCCTTTCAAGATCTCCTGATTGGCTCTCTCGGCTTGACCATTGGTTTGAGGGTGGGCCACTGATGAAACATCAAGCCGAATATGCTCACGTTGACAAAATTCTTCCATGGCGCCTTCAAACAGATTGGTACCATTGTCAGTTATAATACTGTGTGGAAAGCCGAAGCGAAATATCACCTTCTTCATGAACTGAACCGTCGTAGATGCATCACACTTACTGACTGGCTCTGCATCAACCCACTTGGTAAATTTATCAACTGCCACCAAGAGGTGGGTCTTTTTATCTTTGGACCTTTTGAAAGGCCCCACCATGTCAAGCCCCCAGACTGCAAATGGCCAAGTAATCGGAATCATCCTCAATTCTTGAGCCGGCACATGAGCCCGTCTTGAGAACTTCTGACAACCGTCACATTTGCTGACCATGTCCTCTGCATCAGCATGAGGCGTCAGCCAATAGAATCCATGACGGAAGGCCTTAGCCACGAGGGATTTTGACCCGGTGTGATGACCACAATCCCCTTCATGAATCTCATGAAGAATTTCTTGGACTTCTTCAGGAGAGACGCAACGCTGAAATGCCCCTGTAACACTGCGATGATGCAACTCGCCACTGACAATCATCATAGGCTTAGACCGTCGGGTTATCTGCCTGGCCAAGGTTTCATCCTCAGGCAACTCACCCCGGGTCATGTAAGCCAAATATGGCATCACCCAATCTGGAATGACATGCAGAGCCGCCACCAATTGTGCTTCTGGGTCAGGAACAACTAAGTCCTCCTCTGTGGGTAACCTGAAAGAAGGATTGTGCAGAATATCCAAGAAAGTATCAGGCGGCACCGGCTTACGCTGAGATCCCAGCCGGCTTAAAGCATCAGCCGCCTCGTTCTTTCTACGGTCAATGTGCTCCACTTGGTAACCCTTGAAGTGTCCAGCAATTGCATCGACTTCATGTTATAAGGCGCCATGAGAGGATCATTAGAATCCCACTTGCCTGATACCTGATGAGCCACCAGATCTGAGTCGCCGAAACACCTTACCCGGCTTAAGCTCATCTCCTTAGCCATCTAGATACCATGGAGTAAAGCTTCGTACTCAGATGCATTGTTAGTACAAGGAAACATCAACCGTAGCACATACCAAAATTTGTCACCTCAGGGGGAAGCTAAAACGGTTCCAGCCCCCGAGCCCTCCAATTGCTTGGACCCGTCAAAATGAATAGTCCAATACATGTTCTCCGTCTTCTCTTCAGGCATCTGCAGCTCTCTCAAATCGTTGATGAAATCCACTAGTGCTTGAGATTTAATAGCCATGCATGGCACATACTTTAAACCATGAGGCCCAAGCTCAATGGCCCACTTGGCGAAGTGGCTCCTCTATTTTGAATGATATCCCCGAAAGGAGCAGAACTAACCACAGTGACGGGGTGGCCCAGGAAGTATTGCTTAAGCTTCCGGCCTGCCATGAACACCCCATAAATGAGCTTCTGCCAATGTGGATACCGTTGCTTGGACTCAATAAGCACCTCGCTGATGTAGTAAACCGGCCATTGAACGGGGTGTTCCTTGCCAGCCTCCTTGTGCTCCACCATGATGGCCATGCTGACGACACACGTGTTAGCAGCCACATATAATAACAAGGGCTCCTTATCAATGGGAGCAACAAGAACCGGCAGCTCAGCCAGATGTCTCTTCGAATCTTCAAAAGCAGCAATGGCAGCGTCACTCTAGATGAAGTTATCTGTCTTCTTCATCATTTGATACAGTGGTATGAACCGGCTTAAAGCAGTGATACGATCCACCAAACGCTAAACGTCATTGATACATGCTGGTTTGGCCAGAGAGGTAATGGCCTTGATCTTCTCTGGGTTAGCCTCGATGCCCCTGTTAGAAACCAGAAAACCCAAAAGCTTGCCTGCAGGCACACCAAAAACACACTTAGCCGGGTTAAGCATCATCTTGTAAACCCGAAGATTGTCAAAGGTTTCCTTGAGATCATCAAGCAAGGTCTCCTTTTCTATGGATTTAACCACTATGTCATCCACATAAGCATGAACATTGCGCCCGATTTGATTATGAAAACAATTCTGCACACATCGCTAGTAAGTCGCCTGGGCACTCTTGAGCCCAAAAGGCATTGATACATAGCAGAAGGCTCTAAACGGAGTAATGAACGTCGTCTTCTCCTAGTCCTTAACTACCATCTTGATCTGATGAGAACAAGAGTAAGCATCCAAAAAACTCAAACACTCGGAACCCGCCGTAGCATCAATGATTTGATCAATACGAGGGAGAGCGAAAGGATCAGCTGAACAAGCCTTGTTTAAACCTGTGTAATCCACACACATACGCTAAGTGCCGTTTTTCTTAAGCACAAGCACCGGGTTAGCCGACCACTCTGGATGAAAAACTTCAATGATAAACCCAGCTGCTAAGAGCCGGGCTACCTCCTCACCAATGGCCTTTCGCCTCTCCTCATTGAAGCACCAAAGAAACTGCTTGACCGGCTTAAACTTTGGATCAATATTAAGAGTGTGCTCAGCGAGTTCTCTCGGTACACCTGGCATGTCAGAAGGTTACCATGCAAAGATGTCTCAGTTCTCACGGATGAACTCGATGAGCATGCTTTCCTATTTGGGGTCCAAATTAGCACTGATACTGAACTGCTTGGATGAGTCGTGTGGAACAAAGTCAACAAGCTTAGTATCATATCGGCCGACTTAAATTTCATGACCGGCTCACGCTCTGTGGTTGGCTTCTTGAAAGATGTCATATCCGTCGGGTCAACATTGTCCTTGTAGAATTTTAACTCTTCTGTTGCACAAACCGACTCAACATAAGCCGCGTCACCTTCTTCACATTCCAAGACCACCTTCCGGCTTCCATCAACGTGATAGTTCCCTTATGACCTGGCATCTTGAGCTGCAGATACACATAACACGGCCGTGCCATGAACTTGGCATAAGCCGTCCGTCCAAACAGAGCATGATATGGGCTCTTGATCTTGACTACTTCAAACGTCAATTTCTCGGCCCTGGAGTCATATTCATCCCCAAAGGCTACCTCCAATTCGATCTTACCGACTGGATACGCTGATTTACCGGGCATGACTCCATAGAAGACAATGTTGGACTGCTTAAGGCTCTTATCAGCTAGCCCCATGCGATGGAAGGTCTGATAATAGAGGATGTTGATGCTGCTACCTCTATCCATGAGTACCTTGGTGAATTTATATCCACCCACCTGAGGGGCCACCACCAAGGCTTAGTGACCCAGATTATCAACCCGGGAGGGTGATCTTCCCTACTCTATAGAATAGGCTGCTCAGCCATCTCAAATAACGAGGGACTGCCGGCTCAACAGCATTCACATCCCTCTTATGAAGCTTCTGGTCTTGTTTGCATAAACTGGTGGTAAACACGTGATATTTCCCACTATTTAGCTGCTTCAGATTGCTCTGGTATCCACCTTGCTGCTGTTGCTGACCACTCTGGCCCGATTGTTGGTTATATCCACCTTGAGAATTTTGAAAATTGGGATTTGAACCGCCGCCCGAGCCATGAAAACCGCCGCCGCCTGAACAACCACCCTGCCTATTGTTACCATCGAAAATATTGGAATTCTTGAAAGCCTTCATGATCATATAGTCCTTCCATAGATGGGTAGCCAGCTTCTGCTGAGTGTCGTGCCTTGGACAAGGCTCGTTCAATAACTACTCAAGTGTGGGGCCTGACCCGCTAGACCGGAGAGGCGGTCTCCCCTTACGCTGCTGGTTGTTACCCTGCGCACTAGTGTTAGCCACAAAATCCAAACTACCGTCAGCCTTACGTTTATTAGCTCCTTGATTTGCCGGGTTGTGCCGATGCCACGACCGGTTTTTCGGGTAATAAATTTCCAGAAAAGACCGTCGTGCTCATCAGCCCCAGGATTACTGTTAGCTGATGAGGCTCCAACTTGATACAGAAATTCCAAGCAAAAAAATACAAAAATATGTAGTACAAGACCATTCTGGCCTGTGAGTACAACAAATGGTTTCTAGTGGTTGATGGCGGAAGCGGGTTGTGAAACATCAGTGTCTATGGGACTCCATTTCCCACGGGAACAGCTGACCAGGTTAATTCCTATCTTCGCGAGGCTGCTATCTCCATTGAGTGGGTTCCGGGGCTGGCATCGCATCGCTCCTCTCCGTGCAAGAAAATCTGGCCAAGACAATATCCAGGGACAAGCCAATGAGTACTTTGAATGTACTCGCAAACATTATGAACACAGGTATAATATAACAATGATGTGCTGAAAAGATTTTATGCTCATGACGTCAGTCACAAAAGATAAATGAAACTCTGATGTGTGCAAGCAAGTTATTTATAAAAATGCAATAACATGGTAGTATAAAAATTTATGAAACAAATAACAAGCAATGCCACAGTCGGGCGTCTTAGCAACACCACGTAAAGGGCTTTAAAAGAAATGCCACAGTCGGGCGTCTGAGCGACACCACATAAAGGGCTTTAAAAGAAATGCCACAGTCGGGCGTCTGAGCGACACCACATAAAGGGCTTTAAAAGAAATGCCACAGTCGGGCATCTGAGCGACACCACATAAAGGGCTTTAAAAGAAATGCCACAGACGGGTATCTGAGCGACACCACATAAAGGGCTTTTAAAAAGAAATGCCACAGTTGGGCGTCTGAGCGACACCACATAAAGGGCTTTAAAAGAAATGCCACAGTCGGGCGTCTGAGCGACACCACATAAAGGGCTTTAAAAGAAATGCCACAGTCGGGCATCTGAGCGACACCACATAAAGGGCTTTAAAAGAAATGCCACAGTCATGCATCTGAGCGACACCACATAAAGGGCTTTTAAAAAGAAATGCCACAGTCGGGCGTCTGAGCGACGCCACATAAAGGGCTTTAAAAGAAATGCCACAGTCGGGCGTCTGAGCGACACCACATAAAGGGCTTTTAAAAAAAAAGAAACAATCATATTGAATATCCTGGAGGTAGAACCATCCCAGAGATACTCGATAATAACAATAATATCACGGGTTAGTCAACAATAATAATCATAGTTATCACAAGTCACGAGTAGTAATTCCATTTCTGGTTAACCGTTTCACCTCCGAAGACCGACACTAAGACCGACACCTGACCCATCCCAGACTGAAATCCTTAACCATGGACACGGCTATTCGAATAGGTTTATTCTCTGCAGAGGGTGTACTCTTTACCCACGAGTAACGGATTTCTTTAGTCCATCGGGACTAATTCCGTCTACGGTCTTTTTGTTGAAAACACACCTAACTTGCACACACCAGCTTATCTCACACGTGTCTAGAATCACCCACGACACCAGTTAAGCAAACTCTAAGTGGGGAGGCTACAACCTCGCGTAGCATGGGATCAAATTTATATCGCGCGCTCTAAGGGGTGGCCTCCCCTCTCGGTCCCAACCGGAAACACCCATGCCCCCGGACTAGGTGGCCTGCCTACCAGCTACAACCGGTATCTTCCACCATGGCCTCTCTGTACGGTGTGTGCTAGAAGGAGGTTGAGAACTTACTGAACCGTACTCTACTTGCTGTAGGACGAGTGGTAGTACGGAACAAGTATGGGGTTACTGGAAAAAGACTCGATCTAGGTCGACTCAGGAGTTTCAAGTATTCCCTGCATGATTAGTATAATGAATATATTTCATCCAACAGAGTCACCTCTCATATCACCTTACCATGCCATACCAGACATAACCGTCCCAACGGAGACCGGCGACAAACTCATGCGTACCCAAGGCAGAGGTTTTCCCGGATTCCTGCCAGTAAGCATGCAAGGCACATGAGGGTGATTATCTTCACAAGTGTGTTCATTTCCAACAACATGGAGATCAATAACATGCACCCATGCATATGATCATATCACATGAAATAACAAGTCCTTCGAAATAAGGTGGTGTTATAAATGTTGTGGATTCAGAATGCTTGCCTTCAATGTTGTGGAGGGGTGGGGTGCTCTCCAAAACTTTTTGAAAGTTTCTTCTCTCTCCCCAAAATCCTATTTGAAAATATATTTGAATTAACACACATTTCAAAAACAGTACAAAAAGTTGTTTGAAAATTTTTCAAATAAATCATAAAATAAACTAGACCAAATTTGAGGAAGGTAGGAAAAAGAATCAACTCATTTGGAGTTATATTTAAAAAGTTATAGCCAGTCAAAGATGTGGTCAAAATCTGTTAATTAAAATAAAACAGAAAAGAAAACGTTTCAGATAGAAATACGCTTTCGGTGCAGAGGAGGTGTACTTGGGGCTTTACGCCTCCACTTAACCACGTGGACAGACACGAGGTCGCTGACAGTGGGTCCAGAGGGCCCACTAGTCAGGTTTGACTAGTCCGCCCTCCTCCTTCTCCCTTTGTCCCGAGCGGAGGCGGCACTCCGGCGACCAACGCCGGCGAGCGGCGGCTCCTTGCGGCCTCTGGAGGGCGCGGATGGATCCGCGGATCGAGGGCGATCCTACTGGTAGTCGCTGGGTCGGCGGGGACGGCGTGAGCTGTCGGCGGCGAGCTCCTCGGCGGAGGAAAGCTTCAGGGAAAAGTGGTTTCGGGGCGGCGGTGGTTCTCGATCGAAATGGAGTAGGGGGAAGTGTTCAGGGGTGGCAGAGAAGGCTTCTGGTGAAGAGATTGGAGAGGGGGAAGCTCTGGTTGCGCCGAACGGAGCCGGGAGGCGGCGGTGGCCGAACTGACCGGAGAGGTTGAAGAAGACCTGCTCCCCTCCAATTGGTGGCGATGGGGGCGCTAGTGAGACGGCGTGAGGCTACCTGAGGGCTCGGAGGCGCTCGGGGCTTCCTTAAATAGGCGATGGAGGTCGGTTCCGAGGCGGCCGGAGATAAGAACGACGGCGGACCGCCATGCTGTAGCTAGGGCGACGTGGCGGCGACGAGCGCTAGGGGACGAAGCTGTGGATGAGAACGCACTGCTCACAGGGGCAGGTGGCGAGCTGGGGTGGCTTGGGCGGCACCGACCACGGTCGGGCCTGCTAGCGGCCGGCAGCTAGCCGCCACGGCCATCCTGGTGGTGGCGCTGTGGGGCGCCAGGTTGGTCGGGGTGGTGTGGTGGTGCAGGGGGACACGACGAGCGGGCTGGGGCCGGGTTTTGAGTGCGGGGTGGGACGTGGCGACTCGGGTGCATGCGGGTGCCAAACGCACGCTCTGGGCGCGCCCAGAGCACGCCCGGGGTGTGTTCGACAATATGCCATGGCAGCCTAGAGAGTCCCAAACTAAACGAGAGTTAGCAGAAATAGGTTATGGGCTAGGGCAAAACCTTAGGACATGCTGGTTAGGTCAGGAGCTCAAGCTCACAATGTAAATATGAAATCATGCCAAAACTGGTCATGCACTCAGGGTGTTTGACAAAATGCCAAAGGCACCTAGGCAAGTCTTGGAGTGGTCAAAAACTCCAGATGGAAGTCTCTTTAGATGAATGAGAAGGGGGTGAGGTTAGTTGATCAAAAGCAGAAACTTGTTAGTGCAAGATTTGCAAAACTTCAATTCTGGACAGGAAATAAATAGCATTACTTCATGAACCAAAAATGATCTACAGGGTGCATGCTCCTGGACTTAAGGGTTTAACATGGAGGACTACAAGTAGGAGAAAGAATCAAGGGCTAAAGAGCAAGCAAAAATATGGTTGCTGTACAAATCATCAATTTGGTCCAGAATGGAGATGAGGTTGATTCACTCAAAATTTTCAAAGAACAACCCTGGATTTTTGCACAAAGTGGAATAATATGCTCCTACTGACCTCCCCTAATTTTGGTAGAAGTCTTAAAGAAATATATAAATGGGTTGCAGTGCAAAATGCACTCTGGACCAAAGAAGAAAAATTGAGTGTAGGGCTCAAAATATTTCATGAATGAAATATATTTTTGCATAAAAGTGATTTAGAAACATCACATGACATCTCCAAATTTTTGTGGGAATTTTAAGTGAATCTATCAAATGGTTGTAGTTCAAATATGGCCATTTAACCTTGAAAAACCATTTCCAAGAAAGTAAAGATCAATAAAATTTGTTAATTAGTTACACTGGTAAAAGTAAAGTTTTTCTTGAGGGGTTAACAAGTCCAATAACACATTTGAAAAGAAATTTTCTTTTTGGGAAAACTCATCAAACAGGGAAAGAAATGATTTAAAAAACAAAATGGAGCTCAGAAATCCAAAGTTTTAATTCCTGGCAAAATTTTAATTTAATAAAACAAGGCCAAATTTTTGGGGTGTCACAACACTATCTCCCTTAAGAAAAAAAAATACACAATAAAGATGTGGCTACAGTGAGAGGGCAATAAGTGGTGAAAAACCACAGTGTGAAAACTGGTGCCGCGTGGGAAAGTCTACGGTTCGGGACAAAAAGCGAGATTTCTACGCTGGATATAAATTTAGAATAACTCCTAAATTTAGATATACGCTGGTCGTACCCGAGAGCACAGTGCTCTCTCTGGCCGACAGGTGGACCCGGGGCCCACTGTCAGCCTCTTCTTCTCCCTCTGGCTCTTTCTTCTTCCTCTCTCCCGCGCGCTTTCTCGCGCTCTCTCCACCGGCGATGCCTAACTCGTAGGGCATGTAGGCTGTACCGTGGTAGTGCGCGGCATGCTAGCTGCCGGTGCAGCGTGCACTCACCTCGCGGGCCAGCGTGCTGTCGGCACTGCTCGCGGATTCGACTCCGAATACCGGGGATCGGCAACGAGCGGCGTTGGTGGACTTTGCCCACCGTACACCGAGCTCGAGCTATAAAACGGCCGGGGTGCCTCTCTCTTCTTCCTCGCACCTGGCCTCACTTCTCCTCCCCCTCCCTTCATTACTGCTTACCAAAGCTCGGGCGAGGCTCTAATGGCGAAGGCGATGCCGGACTGGTTTGTGATCCTGATATGCGGAGGGCTGGCGACACTGCTAGGGCTCTCTGTGCTCCTGTGCGCGATGATCTTCGACGAGTATTGCGACGCTGCGGCTCAGGTGTTGGCTCTCCGCGGTGGTGGTGATCATGAGGAGTAGATGGAGGTGTGCCGGGTGCTAACTGTTGTTAGGGGGTGATTAGCTGGATGTAACGCCGTTGCAAAGTTTTGCAAACAGTGTATGTGTATGAAGGATTATGGTTGTGAGTCTGCTGCGTGGTGCTGTGTGAAATTAGTTAAACTATGTCGTGAGAAAGGGCAGGTGTAGCAACTCAGGGAAAAAAGATCCCACTCCAGGATTTTGCAAGGAAAAAAACAGTTAATTTAAAGGAGCATAACCCACAACACAAACTACACACACTAGTAGAAGCCAAATAATTGACTCGTCGTACAAACTCAGGGTATCACGCATAAGTTACACACTTAAATAAATGCTGCAAGGAACAAAGACAATAGCGACGTCTAAAATGAAAATGGTAACTGGGCGGGGTCTTGATAAAATGTCTCTGGTAAAGGGATACACTCTTCTTCTATCGGAGGCAGTGGATTGACCAGTCGATGTATGCGTCTCTCCGGGTCGGGTCTCAGTGGTCTGCCGATGGCAATCTGAGGATTTAAATCTGCGAGGCTCTGTAGATAATCCATCACTCGCTGGTTCAGATGCTCTTGAGCAATGATGTACTGGATAAGGTTGGCCAGAACTGGGTCTCTCTCAATACGTCCACCGGGAAAAGATGTTACTTCTCCGGGTGCTGCGCGACTCGGAAAGTAATAATATCCCCGTTCGCGGGCATAGGGTACTGCGGATCGAAGACGAGCAATCGCTTCTTTCGCAGCAGCTTCTATGGCCAGGTGTGGGGTTGGCATAGATTTCCCCACGAAGGAAACTTCTGTTGGATCTTGATTGGAGTCTACGGGAGGGATGTGCACTGCTGCCCAATATTCCGAGGTGGAAGAGGTGATCCTCGATTTGAACAGCTCGTACTGAGGTGGCTGGGTAGAACCCATGGTACTGCGGGTAAAATCCCACAATATTTTGACAAAGCTACCTGGGGTTGCATCTGGGGTTCTCAGATGAATGCTGGGGCTCGGCATGACAGGAAAAAGTGTGAGTGTGGTGCACAAAATGAGGGTTGCTCGGTAAGGTCACAAGGTGGCCTTTATATAGCAATGGAGCTGGATTCGTTTTACCGTGGTGAAAGGTAATAAATTTGCCAGCTTAGCTCCAAAGGTCGGGTCAGTGTCAGAGATACACATATCTCATAAAGAGACGTGTTACTGTGGTTGTCGTCGGGTTGGTTTTGGTAGTTGTGCCCGGAAAAATATGCAGCTATGCGCTGACCAAATATGCAAGGCTACTAAATAAACAGAGGCACAATGACAGGCTGCGCTAATATACATGGTCGCATGATTACAAAGCGAGGATACACTAAAACTCGGTGCTACTCACACGGCTTAGTCTACCTCGTTTATGTCTAAACGGGCGCGCCTGGTGGATGTCGAGGCTTCCCCACGTGTCTCACTTCCGGGATTAGTCGGAGATGGCGGGGGAACTGCAGGGTCGGGGTAGTGATGATGACCATCGCGGGGATTGTTGGCCACAACCCCGTTGGAGTGTGCTCCCAATATGCGACGAAGCACCTTTGGGGTTATCACAGCACCTTGGCCGATGGCTAGAGCAGATCTCGGGGTCTCGATCGGTTGTCCAAACAGCACAACTGGGTTGTCAGCGTTGGGCTTGTTTTGTTCTCTAACCGGGGCTCGACGAACTAGCTCTCCACGAGCTGCAATTAAATCAATAGTGATCTGGTCGAACAGTGCCTCTAGTGCTCTTACATAGCGCACTAGGTGCAACAATGCGGGGTCCGTCTCGTGGTCTCCGTTGGCAACTTGGGGTGGTCTACCATACCCTTCATGTCTGGGGTAGTAGTGGAACGAGCGACAGTTAACTCTGGGCGACAAGTGCCTGAGATGAACTATAGCCTCTCGAGCGGCTAGCTGGATGGCTTGTGGTTCAAAGGAAGTTGTCCTTTCGGTGAACCTATAGGGGCGCTCGGGTGCTAGATCCCTACCGTAGATGTGCACAGTGGCCCAGAATTGACGGTCTTCACCGCTAATGGGTCCTTGATACACAACATATTCTGGTGGCTCCTCTAACGCGTAGGCACGACGGGTGAGGTTTGCGAGGATGGTCACAAAACCTCCAAGGTTGGTTGCTGTGGTTTCGTTGTGCACTATGGGGCCAGGCATTGCGGCTCGGTTTGGGGTAGCGGCTGTGCTGTGCTGGGTTGAGGCTAGCGTGCCCTTTTTATAGGAAAAAGGGGCGGAGTCTTCCTTCGCACGCTTGCGAGAAAGGACTATTTAGGGGCCGGTCACTGGCGCATGAGCGACATGTTAGGTTGATAGGTTGGGCACCGACTGCCAAAAGGTGTTGGGTCACTGTGTGGCTATCTTGCACGAGAAGCTTGGCTGGTGTTTGGCTAAGGTCTAGTGGGTTGGTTTGCCTAAGTTTATTGACCTGGCTAAGATAGGATTAGCCAATGGTCAGCCTGGCTCTGATACCAAGTCTGCCACGACCGGTTTTCCGGGTAATAAATTTCCAGAAAAGACCGTCGTGCTCATCAGCCCCAGGATTACTGTTAGCTGATGAGGCTCCAACTTGATACAGAAATTCCAAGCAAAAATACAAAATATGTAGTACAAGACCATTCTGGCCTGTGAGTACAACAAATGGTTTCTAGTGGTTGATGGCGGAAGCGGGTTGTGAAACATCAGTGTCTATGGGACTCCATTTCCCACGGGAACAGCTGACCAGGTTAATTCCTATCTTCGCGAGGCTGCTATCTCCATTGAGTGGGTTCCGGGGCTGGCATCGCGTCGCTCCTCTCCGTGCAAGAAAATCTGGCCAAGACAATAGCCAGGGACAAGCCAATGAGTACTTTGAATGTACTCGCAAACATTATGAACACAGGTATAATATAACAATGATGTGCTGAAAATATTTTATGCTCATGACGTCAGTCACAAAAGATAAATGAAACTCTGATGCGTGCAAGCAAGTTATTTATAAAAATGCAATAACATGGTAGTATAAAAATTTATGAAACAAATAACAAGCAATGCCACAGTCGGGCGTCTTAGCGACACCACGTAAAGGGCTTTAAAAGAAATGCCACAGTCGGGCGTCTGAGCGACACCACATAAAGGGCTTTAAAAGAAATGCCACAGTCGGGCGTCTGAGCGACACCACATAAAGGGCTTTAAAAGAAATGCCACAGTCGGGCGTCTGAGCGACACCACATAAAGGGCTTTAAAAGAAATGCCACAGTCGGGCGTCTGAGCGACACCACATAAAGGGCTTTAAAAGAAATGCCACAGTCGGGCGTCTGAGCGACACCACATAAAGGGCTTTAAAAGAAATGCCACAGTCGGGCGTCTGAGCGACACCACATAAAGGGCTTTAAAAGAAATGCCACAGTCGGGCGTCTGAGCGACACCACATAAAGGGCTTTAAAAGAAATGCCACAGTCGGGCGTCTGAGCGACACCACATAAAGGGCTTTAAAAGAAATGCCACAGTCGGGCGTCTGAGCGACACCACATAAAGGGCTTTAAAAGAAATGCCACAGTCGGGCGTCTGAGCGACACCACATAAAGGGCTTTAAAAATAAACATCATAGTGAATATCCCGGAGGTAGAACCATCCCAGAGATACTCGATAATAACAATAATATCACGGGTTAGTCAACAATAATAATCATAGTTATCACAAGTCACGAGTAGTAATTCCATTTCTGGTTAACCGTTTCACCTCCGAAGACCGACACTAAGACCGACACCTGACCCATCCCAGACTGAAATCCTTAACCATGGACACGGCTATTCGAATAGGTTTATTCTCTGCAGAGGGTGTACTCTTTACCCACGAGTAACGGATTTCTTTAGTCCATCGGGACTAATTCCGTCTACGGTCTTTTTGTTGAAAACACACCTAACTTGCACACACCAGCTTAACTCACACGTGTCTGGAATCACCCACGACACCTGTTAAGCAAACTCTAAGTGGGGAGGCTACAACCTCGCGTAGCATGGGATCAAATTTATATCGCGCGCTCTAAGGGGTGGCCTCCCCTCTCGGTCCCAACCGGAAACACCCATGCCCCCGGACCAGGTGGCCTGCCTACCAGCTACAACCGGTATCTTCCACCATGGCCTCTCTGTACGGTGTGTGCTAGAAGGAGGTTGACAACTTACTGAACCGTACTCTACTTGCTGTAGAGACGAGTGGTAGTACGAACAAGTATGGGGTTACTGGAACAAGACTCGATCTAGGTCGACTCAGGAGTTTCAAGTATTCCCTGCATGATTAGTATAATGAATATATTTCATCCAACAGAGTCACCTCTCATATCACCTTACCATGCCATACCAGACATAACTGCCCCGACGGAGACCGGTGAAAAACTCATGCCTACCCAAGGCAGAGGTTTTCCCGGATTCCTGCCGGTATGCATGCAAGGCACATGATGGTGATTATCTTCACAAGTGTGTTCATTTCCAACAGCATGTAAATCAATAACATGCACCCATGCATATGATCATATCACATGAAATAACAAGTCCTTCGAAATGCGGTGGTGTTATAAATGTATCCACGATCACACCAAAACATTATGCCGGGATTCAGAATGCTTGCCTTCAATGTTGTGGAGGGGTGGGGTGCTCTCCAAAACTTTTTGAAAGTTTCTTCTCTCTCCCCAAAATCCTATTTGAAAATATATTCGAATCAACACACATTTCAAAAACAGTACAAAAAGTTGTTTGAAATTTTTTCAAATAAATCTTAAAATAAACTAGACCAAATTTGAGGAAGGTAGGAAAAAGAATCAACTCATTTGGAGTTATATTTAAAAAGTTATAGCCAGTCAAAGATGTGGTCAAAATTTGTTATTTAAAATAAAACAGAAAAGAAAATGTTTCAGATAGAAATACGCTTTCGGTGCAGAGGAGGCGTACTTGGGGCTTTACACCTCCACTTAACCACGTGGACAGACACGAGGTCGCTGACAGTGTGTCCAGAGGGCCCACTAGTCAGGTTTGACTAGTCCGCCCTCCTCCTTCTCCCTTTGTCCCGAGCGGAGGCGGCACTCCGGCGACCAACGCCGGCGAGCGGTGGCTCCTCGCGGCCTCTGGAGGGCGGGGATGGATCCGCGGATCGAGGGCGATCCTACTGGTAGTCGTTGGGTCGGCGGGGACGGCGTGAGCTGTCGGCGGCGAGCTCCTCGGCGGAGGAAAGCTTCGGGGAAAAGTGGTTTCGGGGCGGCGGTGGTTCTCGATCGAAATGGAGTAGGGGGAAGTGTTCAGGGGAGGCAGAGAAGGCTTCTGGTGAAGAGATTGGAGAGGGGGAAGCTCTGGTTGCGCCGAACGGAGCCGGGAGGCGGCGGTGGCCGAACTGACCGGAGAGGTTGAAGAAGACCTGCTCCCCTCCAATTGGTGGCGATGGGGGCGCTAGTGAGACGGCGTGAGGCTACCTGAGGGCTCGGAGGCGCTCGGGGCTTCCTTAAATAGGCGATGGAGGTCGGTTCCGAGGCGGCCGGAGGTAAGAACGACGGCAGACCGCCATGCTGTAGCTAGGGCGACGTGGCGGCGACGAGCGCTAGGGGACGAAGCCATGGATGAGCACGCACTGCTCACAGGGGCAGGTGGCGAGCTGGGGTGGCTTGGGCGGCACCGACCACGGTCGGGCCTGCTAGCGGCCAGCAGCTAGCCGCCACGGCCATCCTGGTGGTGGCGCTGTGGGGCGCCAGGTTGGTCGGGGTGGTGTGGCGGTGCAGGGGGACACGACGAGCGGGCTGGGGCCGGGTTTTGAGTGCGGGGTGGGACGTGGCGACTCGGGTGCATGCGGGTGCCAAACGCACGCCCTGGGCGCACCTAGAGCACGCCCGGGGTGTGTTCGACGATATGCCATGGCAGCCTAGAGAGTCCCAAACTAAACGAGAGTTAGCAGAAATAGGTTATGGGCTAGGGCAAAACCTTAGGACATGCTGGTTAGGTCAGGAGCTCAAGCTCACAATGTAAATATGAAATCATGCCGAAACTGGTCATGCACTCAGGGTGTTTGACAAAATGCCAAAGGCACCTAGGCAAGTCTTGGAGTGGTCAAAAACTCCAGATGGAAGTCTCTTTAGATGAATGAGAAGGTGGTGAGGTTAGTTGATCAAAAGCAGAAACTTGTTAGTGCAAGATTTGCAAAACTTCAATTCTGGACAGAAAATAAATAGCATTATTTCATGAACCAAAAATGATCTACAGGGTGCATGCTCCTGGACTTAAGGGTTTAACATGGAGGACTACAAGTAGGAGAAAGAATCAAGGGCTAAACAGCAAGCAAAAATATGGTTGCTGTACAAATCATCAAGTTGGTCCAGAATGGAGATGAGGTTGATTCACTCAAAATTTTCAAAGAACAACCCTGGATTTTTGCACAAAGTGGAATAATATGCTCCTACTGACCTCCCCTAATTTTGGTAGAAGTCTTAAAGAAATATATAAATGGGTTGCAGTGCAAAATGCACTCTGGACCAGAGAACAAAAATTGAGTGTAGGGCTCAAGATATTTCATGAATGAAATATATTTTTGCATAAAAGTGATTTAGAAACATCACATGACATCTCCAAATTTTTGTGGGAATTTTAAGTGAATCTATCAAATGGTTGTAGTTCAAATATGGCCATTTAACCTAGAAAAACCATTTCCAAGAAAGTAAAGATCAATAAAATTTGTTAATTAGTTACACTGATAAAAGGAAAGTTTTTCTTGAGGGGTTAACAAGTCCAATAACACGTTTGAAAAGAGATTTTCTTTTTGGGAAAACTCATCAAACAGGGAAAGAAATGATTTAAAAAACAAAATGGAGCTCAGAAATCCAAAGTTTTAATTCCTGGCAAAATTTTAATTTAATAAAACAAGGCCAAATTTTTGGGGTGTCACAGCCGAGGGCCCTTGCCGTTGCCGTTCTTCTTTCCTTCCCTGTCTTTTCATCACCAGACTCGGGATCCTTGGTACTATAAGAGTCGGCGTACTTGACCAGAGCCGCCATCAGCGTGCCCATATCATTACAATCGCGCTTGAGTCGCCCCAGCTTTTGTTTCAGAGGCAAAAAACGGTAATTTTTCTCCAACATTAAGACTGGAGAGCCGGCATCCATCTGATCAGATGAATGTATTATGGCTTTAACCCGGCGCACCCAATGGGTTGTAGACTCACCCTCCTCTTGCTTGCAATTCGACAAATCCACAATTGACATGGGATGCTTGCACGTATCCTTGAAATACTGGATGAACCGGGCTTTTAGCTCCGCCCATGAACTAATTGAATTAGGTGGCAGGCCTTTCAACCAAGTACGGGCGGTCCCATCTAACATCACTCTAAAGTACTTGGCCATCGTAGCATCACTGACCTCCAACAACTCCATAGCCATCTCGTAACTTTCAATCCATGCCTCGGATTGTAAGTCGGCCATGTAGTTCGACACCTTCCTAGGTCCCTTAAAATCCTTGGGCAAACGCTCGTTACATAGAGCCGGTACTAGATAGGGGACACCTCCGGTCCTGGTAGCCACACCTGCCTCGATAGAAGTCATGGGATAAGCCGGATGCGACTGGTAAGCTATCAGCTGAGCCGCCTGCTCAGCCGCCTGCTGAGTCGCCGCCCGCTCAGCCTCTTGACGTATTCTGTCTTGATCTACCAACTTAAAGGCCCCGTGGCGCACTGGGCCATGCCCACCTGGCTTGTTACGGCGCCGGACGTTGCTTGAAACGGACGCTGAATCCATGTGCCTGCTATAACTCGGGCTTCAGCTCGGATGAGGGGTCAAATGAATCCTGTCCCGGCTGTATGAGTATGCCTCCTGTTGTGCTAAGGCCGTCTGAAGAAGTTCTCTGACCCGACGGGTTTCAACCGCCACTGGAGAGTCGCCATCGATTAGGAGAGCAGCTAGCCGTGCTGCCGCCGCTATCATGTTCTCCAACGGGTTACAATAGTGACGCGCAGGTGTTGGTACATACTGAGGTGGATCCGTGTTCATGCGAGGAGGCCCCATCACCTATGGCTGAACCGGTGACCCGACCCCGGGGGGTTGCAACCTGGTCTGCCTCAGTACGCGGGGAGAGCCACGGAGGGTTACTGGGCCCTGCACAAGGTGTGTGAAAGAGGTTTTGAGGATCATAAACCGGAGGGAGTCGAGACTGAGTCTTCTGATGTCTTCTCCTCATGACCTCATTAGACGCGTTCTGATCCTACGTGAGCCGGAAAGTCTGTGCCTGAATCCACTGAGCTGAACGTCCAGAGCCACCCATTATGCGGTTATCCTGACATCTGCCGCTGCTAGGTCTTCCTTAGCCTACACCATATCCAATTTTAATTGTGCCACTTCTGCATCATGTCGAGCTTGATCTGCCGGGTTGACCATGGCGGTTAACAGAGTGGCCAGCTTATTTGTGAGATCCATCAACACCTGAGCCGGCGAGCGCACAGGGCCTCCTACCCCGGCTTCTGCTGACCGGGAGGTCATGGCTGTCGCAGTTGTGGAGTCTTGGATAGGTTGTGTGCCAGCCATGAAGATTCCAACCTGCTCGGCGGCTCGAAGCAATCCGGTATGCTGCTGCCATCGGAGCAGCCCCCAAGCCCGCCATCTTGCAGTTGATACAACGAATCTGTCTCACCTGTGGATGACCCGCCGTAAGAGTAGATGGCCGTCTCACCGCCAGATGCAGATCCTTCAGAGAACCCTTCGTGGATGCAACCCACGAAGGCACGCTTCACGGCAAGCGGAGCCCAGGAGGGTCTCGCACGCTGAGCCGTCTCGACGAGGTCGGTGCAGATGTCTGGCTGAGGGACCCGGCTCACTGATCTTGACGATGAAGATGTGAATTCTGTCGAAGGGGACCGGGTACCCATACTCAATTGAGCCGGTCGGGGCCCCAGCCTATGTCGTCGATGTAGGGCTTGCCACGACGACTCTTGGTCATCCGGCCCACAGTGTATCCCTTGAGCCCTTTGAAGCTTCCCTTCAAGAACTCAAATCCACCATGCACTGGCCCCACAGTGAGCGCCAACTGTCGTGGAATTGTCACGGCAGATGTCCTAGTGAAAGGACTTAGTCGTAGAGCCATCGCAACTAGGAAGCTTGAAGGGGTTAATCGGGACAAAGGACACGAGGTTTATACTGGTTCATCCCCTTACGGTGAAGGTAAAAGCCTACGATCCAGTTTTGAGTGGGATTACTTATGTCTCGATCACCAGGGAGCAAATCGCTTGACCTAGCTTTCAAGTTGATGTTACCTTTTCTAAACCGCCGCCAGGTCGTCCCTTTATATACTGAGGTCGACGCCCAGCGGCTCTGCAGAGTCCTGGCCGGCTCATAAACAGTGTCCGGCTCGGTCTCTTAACTATTCTTGCCTTACAATGCAAGTCACGCATACATGACGGTTTATCACTATGGGACTTAAGTCACCTCTGGGCCTTTGGCCCTTAACTAAACCGCCAACTATATCCCGGGTCTTTGGGCTTCAAGAATACTTGCAAGTATAACCCGGCCCCTCCTGGGCAGGTCATACCAATAGTTATATCCCCAACAGATCCCCTTCCTTATAAACGGAGGCCCAAGGCATCCAGGAGATGGATTCGGACCCTTGGAAAAGTTACTCTCATTGTAGCTAGCTTAAGAACTCCAAGAACACAAATATACACATCAAGGTAGGACTAGGGTGTTACGCCCTTGCAACCCGAACCTGGGTAAACAACCCGCATGCTCGTACTGACTGCTGATCCCGCTCTCCTCACGACCCAGCGCCCCGCAACCATAGTAGGGATTCTTGTGGTCCCATAGGTGTCATTTTCCACTGACACGTACCTAGTTCAAACTCGTTACCGACAAGTCTCTTTACTCGTTCTGTAATACTTCATCCCGCAACCAACTCATTAGTTATAATGCTTGCAAGTCTTATAGTGATGAGTATTACCGAGAGGGCCCAGAGATACCTCTCCGAAACACGGCGTGACAAATCCTAATCTCGATATATGCCAACTCAATAAACACATTCGGAGACACCTATAGAGCACCTTTATAATCACCCATTTACATTGTGATGTTTGGTAGCACACAAAGTGTTCCTCCGGTATTCGGGAGTTGCATAATCTCATAGTCTGAGGAGCTTGTATAAGTCATGAAGAAAGCAGTAGTAATGAAACTAA
This sequence comes from Triticum aestivum, assembly GCF_018294505.1. Taxonomy (NCBI): domain Eukaryota; kingdom Viridiplantae; phylum Streptophyta; class Magnoliopsida; order Poales; family Poaceae; genus Triticum; species Triticum aestivum. The sequence goes on from NC_057810.1 coordinate 688,075,453, forward strand.
CACGATCATAGTGCTAAGCTAACGGATGGGTCATGTCCATCACATCATTCTCCTAATGATGTGATCCCGTTCATCAAATGACAACACATGTCTATGGTTAGGAAACATAACCATCTTTGCTTAACGAGCTAGTCAAGTAGAGGCATACTAGGGACTATATGTTTTGTCTATGTATTCACACATGTACTAAGTTTCCCGTTAATACAATTCTAGCATGAATAATAAACATTTATCATCAATTAAGGAAATAAGTAATAACTTTATTATTGCCTCTAGAGCATATTTCCTTCAGTCTCCCACTTGCACTAGAGTCAATAATCTAGATTACATAGTAATGATTCTAACACCCATGGAGCTTTGGTGTTGATCATGTTTTGCTTGTGGAAGAGGCTTAGTCAACGGGTCTGCAACATTCAGATTAGTGTGTATCTTGAAAATCTCTATGTCCCCCTCCGACAATTGATGACAGATGGATTTGAAGTGTCTCTTGATGTGCTTGGTTCTCTTGTGAAATCTGGATTCCTTTCCCTAGGCAATTGCACCAGTATTGTCAAAAAAGATTTTCATTGGACCCGATGCAGTAGGTATGACACCTAGATCGGATATGAACTCCTTCATCCAAACTCCTTCATTCGCTGCTTTCGAAGCAGCAATGTACTCCACTTCGCACGTAGATCCTGCCACGACGCTCTTCTTGGAACTACACCAACTTACACCTCCTCCATTCAATAAAAATATGTATCCGGTTTGCAACTTAGAGTCAAACAGATCAGTGTCAAAGCTTGCATCGACGTAACTGTTTACGACGAGCTCTTTTTCACCTCCATAAATGAGAAACATATCCTTAGTCCTTTTTCAGGTATTTTAGGATGTTCTTGACCGCTGTCCAGTGCTCCACTCCGAGATTACTTTGATACCTCCCTACTATGCTTATAGCAAGACATACATCAGGTCTAGTACACAGCATTGCATACATGATAGAACCTATGGCTGAAGCATAGGAATGACTTCCATTTTCTCTCTATCTTCTACAGTGGTCGGGCATTGAGTCTGACTCAACTTCACACCTTGTAACACAGGCAAGAACCCTTTCTTTGTCTGATCCAGTTTGAACTTCTTCAAAACTTTATCAAGGTATGTGCTTTGTGAAAGTCCAATTAAGCGTCTTGATCTATCTCTATAGGTCTTGATGCTCAATACGTAAGCAGCTTCAACGAGGTCTTTCATGGAAAAACTCTTATTCAGGTATCCCGTTATGCTATCCAGAAACACTATATCATTTCCAATCAACAATATGTCATCCACATATAATATTAGAAATGCTATAGAACTCCCACTCACTTTCTTGTAAATACAGGCTTCTCCAAAAGTATGTATAAAACCATATGTTTTGATCACACTATCAAAGTGTTTATTCCAACTCCGAGAGGCTTGCACCTGTCCATAAATGGATTGCTAGAGCTTGCACACTTTGTTAGCACCCTTTGGATCGACAAAACCTTCTGGTTGCATCATATACAACTCTTCTTCCAGAAATCCATTCATGAATGCAGTTTTTACATCCATCTGCCAAATTTCATAATCATAATATGTGACAATCGCTAACATGATTTGGACAGACTTAAGCATCACTACGGGTGAGAAAGTCTCATCGTAGTCAACTCCTTGAATTTGTCGAAAACCTTTTGCAACATGTCGAGCTTTGTAAACAGTAACATTACCATCTGCGTTGGTCTTCTTATTAAAGATCCATTTATTTTCAATGGCTTGCCGATCATCGGGCAAGTCCACCAAAGTCCATACTTTGTTCTCATACATGGATCTCATCTCAGATTTCATGGCCTCGTTCCATTTCGTGGAATCTGGGCTCCTCATTGCTTCCTCATAGTTCGTAGGTTCATCATGGTCTAGTAACATGACTTCCAGAACAGGATTACCGTACCACTCTGGTGCGGATCTTACTCTAGAAGACCTATGAAGTTCAGCAGTAACTTGATCTGAAGCTTGATGATCATCATCATTAAGTTCCTCACTAATTGGTGTACGAATCACGGGAACTGATTTCTGTGATGAACTACTTCCCAATAAGGGAGAAGGTACAGTTACCTTATCAAGTTCTAATTTCCTCCCACTCACTTCTTTCGAGAGAAACTCCTTCTCTAGAAAGGATCCATTCTTAGCAACAAAGATTTTGCCTTCGGATCTGTGATAGAAGGTGTACCCAACAGTTTCCTTTGGGTATCCTATGAAGACGCACTTCTCCGATTTGGGTTCGAGCTTATCAGGTTGAAGCTTTTTCACATAAGCATCGCAGCCCCAAACTTCAAGAAACGACAACTTTGGTTTCTTGCCAAACCACAGTTCATAAGGCGTCATCTCAACGGATTTTGATGGTGCCCTATTTAAAGCGAATGCAGCCGTCTCTAAAGCATAACCCCAAAACGATAGCGGTAAATCAGTAAGAAACATCATAGGCCGCACCATATCCAATAAAGTACAGTTATGACATTCAGACACACCATTTCGCTGTGGTGTTCCAGGTGGCGTTAATTGTGAAATTATCCCATGTTGTTCCAAATGAAGACCAAACTCTTAACTCAAATATTCTCCTCCATGATCAGATCGTACAAACTTTATTTTCTTGTTACGATGATTTTCCACTTCACTTTGAAATTCTTTGAACTTTTCAAATGTTTCAGACTTGTGCTTCATTAAGTAGATATAACCATATCTGCTTAAATCATCTATGAAGGTAAGAAAATAACGATACCCATGAGCCTCAATACTCATTGGACCACATACATCGGTATGTATTATTTCCAATAAGTCGATAGCTCGTTCCATTGTTCCGGAGAATGGAGTTTTAGTCATCTTGCCCATAAGGCACGGTTTGCAAGCACCAAGTGATTCATAATCAAGTGATTCCAAAAGTCCATCAGCATGGAGTTTCTTCATGTGCTTTACACAGACCCAAATGGCAGTGCCACGAATAAGTTGCACTATCATTATTGAACTTATATCTTTTGGTTTCAACACTATGAATATGTGTATCACTAGTATCGAGATTCAACAAAAATAGACCACTCAGCAGGGGTGCATGACCATAAAATATATTACTCATATAAATAGAACAACCATAATTCTCTGATTTAAATGAATAATGGTCTCGCATTAAACAAGATCCAAATATAACGTTCATGCTCAACGCTGGCACCAAATAACAACTATTCAGGTCTAAAACTAATCTCGATGGTAGATGTAGAGGTAGTGTGCCAACCGTGATTACATCGAATTTGGAATCATTTCCCACGCACATCGTCACCTCATCCTTAGCCAATCTTTGCTTAATTCGTAGCCCCTGTTTCGAGTTGCAAATATGAGCAACAGAACCAGTATCAAATATCCAGGTGCTACTGCGAGCATTAGTTAAGTACACATCAATAACATGTATATCAAATATACCTTTCACTTTGCCATCCTTCTTATCTGCCAAATACTTGGGGCAGTGGTGCTTCCAATGACCAGTCCCTTTGCAGTAGAAGCACTCAGTTTCAGGCTTAGGTCCAGACTTGGGTTTCTTCTCTTGAGCAGCAACCTTTTTGCTGTTCTTCATGAAGTTCCCCTTCTTTTCTTTGCCTTTTTTCTTGAAACTAGTGGTCTTATTGACCATCAACACTTGATGCTCCTTTTTGATTTCTACCTCTGCGGCCTTTAGCATCGCGAAGAGCTTGGGAATAGTCTTGTTCATCCCTTGCATATTATAGTTCATCACGAAGCCTTTATAGCCTGGTGGCGGTGATTGAAGAACTATGTCAATGACACAATCAACTGGAAGATCAACTCCCAGCTGAGTCAAGTGGTTATGGTACCCAGACATTCTAAGTATGTGTTCACTGACAGAACAATTCTCCTCCATTTTGTAGCTGTAGAACTTGCTGAAGACTTCATATCTCTCGACTCGGGCATTTGCTTGAAATATTAACTTCAACTCCTGGAACATCTCATATGCTCCATGACGTCCAAAACGTCTTTGATGTCCCGATTCTAAGCCATAGAGCATGGCACACTGAACTATCGAGTAGTCATCAATACGCGTCTGCCAGTCATTCACAATGTCTACAGTTGTGGGCGCGGGTGGTACACCTAATGGTGCTTCCAGGACGTAATTCTTCTGTGCAGCAATGAGGATAATCCTCAAGTTACAGACCCAGTCCGTGTAGTTGCTACCATCATCTTTCAACTTAGCTATCTCTAGGAACGCATTAAAATTCAAAGGAACAGTAGCACGGGCCATTGCTACAACAACATAGACATGGAAAATACTATCAGGTGCTAAGTACATGATAAATTAAAGTTCAATTAATCATATTACTTAAGAAGTCCCACTTAGATAGACATCCCTCTAATCATCTAAGTGATCACGTGATCCAAATCAACTAAACCATGTCCGATCATCACGTGAGATGGAGTAGTTTTCAATGGTGAACATCACTGTGTTGATCATATCTACTATATGATTCACGCTCGACCTTTCGGTCTCAGTGTTCCGAGGCCATATCTGCATATGCTAGGCTCGTCAAGTTTAACCCGAATATTCTGCGTGTGCAAAACTGGCTTGCACCCATTGTATGTGAAGGTAGAGCTTATCACACCCGATCATCACGTGGTGTCTTGGCACAACGAACTGTTACCGTGGTGCATACTCAGGAAGAACACTTGTACCTTGAAATTTAGTAAGGGATCATCTTATAATGCTACCGACGTTCTAAGCAAAATAAGATGCACAAAGGATAAACATCACATGCAATCAAAATATGTGACATGATATGGCAATCATCATCCTGTGCTCATGATTTCCATCACCGACGCATCGTCATGATCTCCATTGTGACTGGCGCGACACCTTTATCTCCATTGTAGCATCATTGTCGTCTCGCCAACTATTGTTACTACGACTATCTCTACCGCTTAGTGATAAAGTAAAACAATTACATGGCGATTGCATTGGATACAATAAAGCGACAACCACATGGCTCCTGCCAGTTGACGATAACTTTGTTACAAAACATGATCTTCTCATACAACAATTTATATCACACCATGCCTTGACCATATCACATCACAGCAAGCCCTGCAAAAACAAGTTAGACATTCTCTACTTTGTTGTTGCATGTTTTACGTGGCTGCTACGGGCTTCTAGCAAGAACCGCTCTTACCTATGCATCAAAACTACAACGATTTTTTGTCAAGTGTGTTGTTTTAACCTTCAACAAGGACCAGGCATAGCCACACTTGATTCAACTAAAGTTGGAGAAACAGTCACTCACCAGCCACCTATGTGCGAAGCACGTTGGTAGAACTAGTCTCGTGTAAGCGTACGCGTAATGTCGGTCTGAGCCGCTTCATCCAACAATACCGCCGAATAAAAGTATGACATGCCGCCAAGTAGTATGACTATTATCGCCCACAACTCTTTGTGTTCTACTCGTGCATATAACATCTACGCATGACCTGGCTCGGATGCCACTGTTGGGGAACGCGGTAATTTAAAAAAAATCCTACGATCACGCAAGATCTATCTAGGTGATGCATAGCAACGACAGGGGAGAGTGTGTCCACGTACCCTCGTAGACCGAAAGCGGAAGCGCTATCACAATGCGGTTGATGTAGTCGTACATCTTCACGATCCGACCGATCCTAGCACCAAAGATACGGCACCTCCGTGACCTGCACATGTTCAACTCGGTGACGTCACACAAACTCTAGATCCAGCTGAGGTCGAGGGAGAGCTTCATCAGCACGACGGCGTGGTGGCGGTGATGATGAAGTTACTGGCGCAGGGCTTTGCCTAAGCACTATGACGATATGACCGAGGTGGAAACCTGTGGAGGATGGCACCGCACACGGCTAAAACAATTGTCAACTTGTGTGTTCTAGGGTGCCCCCCTGCCCCCGTATATAAAGTATCAAGGGGGGAGGCCGGCCGGCCCTTGTAGGAGCGCCCCAAGAGAGGAGTCCTACTAGGACTACTAGTCCTAGTAGGATTCCACCAAGAGGGGAAGAGGGGGAGGGAGGAGAGGGAGAGGGGAAAGGAAAGGGGGGGTCCGGCCCCCCTTTCCTTGTCCTATTCGGACTCAAGGGGAGGGGCGCGCGGTCTGCCCTGGTCGCCCCTCTCTCTCTCTCCACTAAGGCCCATCGAGGCCCATTAGTTCTCCCGGGGGTTCCGATAACCCTCCGACATTCTGGTTTTATCCGAAACTTCTCCGGAACACTTCTGGTGTCCGAATATAGTCGTCCAATATGTCAATCATTCTGTCTCAACTATTTAGAGACTCCTCATGTCCATGATCATATCCGGGACTCCGAACAACCTTTGGTACATCATATCACATAAACTCATAATATCAATCGTCATCGAACATTAAGCATGCGGACCCTACGGGTTCGAGAACTATGTAGACATGACCGAGACATGTCTCCGATCAATAACCAATAGCGGAACCTGGATGATCATATTGGTTCCTACATATTCTACGAAGATCTTTATCAGTCAAACCGCATAACAACATACGTTGTTCCCTTTGTCATCGGTATGTTACTTGCCCGAGATTTGATCGTCGGTATCATCATACCTAGTTCAATCTCATTACCAGAAAGTCTCTTTACTCGTTCTGTAATACTTCATCCCGCAACTAACTCATTAGTTACAATGCTTGCAAGGCTTATAGTGATGAGTATTACCGATAGGGCCTAGAGATACATCTCTGAAACACGGAGTGACAAATCCTAATCTCGATATATGCCAACTCAACAAACACCTTCGGAGACACCTATAGAGCACCTTTATAATAACCCATTTGCGTTGTGACATTTGGTAGCACACAAAGTGTTCCTGTGGTATTCGGGAGTTGCATAATCTCATAGTCTGAGAAACTTGTATAAGTCATGAAGAAAGCAGCAGCAATGAAACTAACACGATCATAATGCTAAGCTAACGGATGGGTCATGTCCTAATGATGTGATCCCATTCATCAAATGACAACATATGTCTATGGTTAGGAAACATAACCATCTTTGATTAACGAGCTAGTCAAGTAGAGGCATACTAGGGACTATATGTTTTGTCTATGTATTCACACATGTACTAAGTTTCCAGTTAATACAATTATAGCATGAATAATAAACATTTATCATGAATTAAGGAAATAAATAATAACTTTATTATTGCCTCTAGGGCATATTTCCTTCAGATATCCATCTAAATAATATCTTGCATTGTCCCACTTCATCAAAAAATCTCCTTTCGCACTGCCCTTGACAATCATGTATTTTTAGAATTTCACCCGTTCTTCATTTTGATCAAGGATCAGGTCACAAAGAAAATCCTCTATCGAGGTAGATGCGTGGATGGACTGTACCCGTTGATTCCTCAAGTTAGAAGATTCGATAAACAAGTTTGTAGTGCCATCAATTTGTCTTTGTGAGATGGCATGCTCGTTTAGGCCACTGTTCTTTTTCCATTGTCAAACAAGTTCTTAGAAAAAATAAACTCCTGGTTGTTGGGAAGCATAATTCTGAAACTATTTGTGAATCTTCCAAAGAGCGAAAAGCCATCAGTTGCCTTATCCCATTTCTACTAGCATTTCTGTTAAGCCATTGCAACTCATATTTTCTGATGTGTGGGGTCCTGCTCATATTTCTGTTGAAAACATGTCTACTATGTTAGATTTATCGATGATTATAGCAAGTATACATGGATCTATCTTCTTAAGAAAAGATCTGATGTGTTTCAAGTCTTTCTCAATTTCCAAGGTCTTGTAGAAAGGAAGTTTGATAGGAAGATGATCGTTGTCCAGTCTGAATGGGGTGGCGAATAAGAAATCTAAACTCATTCTTTCCGAAGTTAGGCATATCTCACCACGTATCATGCCCCCACGTACACCAGCAAAATGGCTCCGCAGAGCGGAAACATAGACACATCGTCAAAGTAGGACTCTCCCTACTTGCGGCTGCCTCCATGCCCCTAAGGTTTTGGGATGAAGCTTATCTTATTAACATGCTACCCAGACGTGTCATCAAGAATGAAACACCCACTGAGCGTCTTTTTCACACTAAACCAGATTATGCTCCTCTTTGTATTTTCGGGTGTACATGTTGGCCTAATCTTCGTCCATACAACAACAGAAAACTCATGTTTCGTTCCAAACAATGTGTTTTTGTGGGTTATAGTGCCCAACACAAGGGAGTCAAGTGTCTAGATGTCCCAACTGGCCGAGTCTATATTTCTCATGATGTTGTCTTCGACGAAACCCAATTTACCTTTGCCAAACTTCATCCAAATGTCGACTCTCTCCTTCGCAAAGAGATACTTATTTTAACCCTCCCCCCTCATCTCACAAGCAGTGGTAGTGCGGAAGTAAATAATTGTGATGATCAATATTTGCCTAACCCTCCTAATGGTTTACATGAGTATTATGTTTAAAAAGTTACTACAGATGACAATGGTGCAAACAGTGCTGAAAATAGCATGCAAAATCAAGTTACAGAGCAATATTTCATGTGCATGGATTTCCCCGGTGGATCTGCTTCGGGATCACCCCAGGTGACTGCGCCAGGTATGTCAGGCGGATCTACCATGGGATCCCCGCTCGGCCCAGCCTCCCCGCTCCTATCGGGCTCCCCGCCTGGGTTTTCGCGCGCGCGTCGGGCTGTCCAGCCTGAGGGCGCCATGTCTCCGTCCACTATAGGCGCTGAGGGAGTCCTGGATTACGGGGTCCTCGGACAACCAGACTATATACTTTGGCCGGACTGTTGGTCTATGAAGATACAAGATTGAAGACTTTGTCCCATGTCCGAATGGGACTCTGCTTTGCGTGGAAGGCAAGCTTATCAATTCGGATATGTAGATCTCCTTCTCTGTATCCGACTCTGTGTAACCCTAGCCTCCTCCGGTGTCTATATAAACCGGAGGGTTTAGTCCGTAGGACAACAACAATCATAATCCTAGGCTAGCTTCTAGGGTTTAGCCTCTACGATCTCATGGTAGATCAACTCTTGTAATACTCATATCATCAAGATCAATCAAGCAGGAAGTAGGGTATTACCTCCATCGAGAGGGACCAATCCTGGGTAAACATCGTGTCCCCCGCCTCCTATTACCATTAGCCTTAGACGCACAGTTCGGGACCCCCTACCCGATATCCGCCAGTTTTGACACCGACATTGGTGCTTTCATTTAGAGTTCCACTGTGTCATCACGATAAGGCTTGACGGCTCCTTCAATCATCTTCAACGACGCGGTCCAGGGGGAGGTTTTCCTCCCTGGACAGATCTTCGTATTTGGTGGCTTCCTACTGCGGGCCAATTCACTTGGCCATCTGGAGCAGACTGATAGCTATGCCCCTGGCCACCAGGTCAGGTTTGGAAGCTTGAACTATACTACCGACATCCACGGAGACTCGATCTTTGACGGATTCGAGCCCATGTCAGGTACGCGGAACAGTTGCGACGAGCATGACTTAGATCCGCCATCAGACAGCGTTCAGGAGATCGCACCTGCGGTGGCCCCGAGAATCAAACCGGAGCAGTTCGCGCCATCCGAGGACGGGTGGATGGACCCTGCCACGGAAGCCGCACACTGATCGGTGCTGGAGCCGAACACTGACCCCACCTCTTATGAGGCCGGTATCATCGGACCCTCGGACTCGTCTCCGTCTACAGGATCCGAACCGCGTACATCCGTGCCTATCGAAGCTGATTGGGCACCGGTGATGGAGTTCTCCTCCGCGGATATCTTTCAGCACTCGCCCTTGGGTGATGTGCTAAATTCATTAAGGTCTCTTTCCTTGTCGGGAGATTCTTGGCCGAACTATGTCCAGCTCGAGTGGGAAGCGGACGACGAAGAAATCCATTCCCCACCCACCACCCACTTAATAGCTACTGTCGATGACTTAACCGACGTGCTTGACTTCAACTCCGAAGACATCGACCGTATGGACGACGATGCAGGAGAAGAATAGGAACCACCGCCTATAGGGCGCTGGACAGCCACCTCATCATATATATATATATATATATATGGTGGACACCCCCAAAGAAAACAATCATGCCCAGCCAGGCTTCAAGCAGGCCGAGCAAGAAGATGGGCAAGCTAGCCCTAAAGAACATGCAATAGATGGAGAATCATAGGATGATAATTACATGCCTCTCTCCGAAGATGAAGTGAGCCTTGGCGATGAAGAATTCAACGTGCCTGAGGATCCCGTCGAGCAGGAGTTCTTCAAATGTCGGCTTATAGCCACTGCAAAAAGCCTAAAGAAAAGCAGCAACAGCTTCAAGCTGATCAAGATCTGCTAACTGATAGATGGACCGAGGTCCTGGTAACCGAGGAATACGGACTCGAGCGCCCTACCAAAAGTTACCCAAAGCGCAGGTTGCTACATCAACTCGAGGAGGAGGCGTCAAAGCCCACACTACCAGCGCATGATGCGGCTGACTGGCCACCCCGTGGCCAAGACAAAGCGGCGTACCAGCCCGAAGTCCAGACCGCACCCTGTCGCCAAGCAAACAATAATACTAAGGCCCGGGGCTACACGAAGGACCTGTGAGACGTATTGGAAAACAAAGCAAGACAGTCACGACTGATCTACGGATCACAGGGGCGTGCCACAACGCGTGACGATAACCGCCACGCCAGATACAATAAACCAAAGTCCGGCCGGGCCGAATACAACAGACCAGACTCACTTGAACTACGTCGGGATGTAGCCTGGCATAGAGGCGCCGCACACCCCCTATGATTCACAGATGAAGTAATGGATCATGAATTCCCAAAAGGGTTTAAACCCGTGAACATTGAATCATATATATGATGGCACAACACACCCCGCGGTATGCATTGAAGATTTTCTCCTACACATTCACATGGCCCGCAGCGACAACCTACATGCCATCAAGTACCTACCACTTAAGCTCAAAGGATCGACCCAGCATTGGCTGAATAGCCTGCCAGCAAGCTCCATTGGCAGTTGGGAGGACCTAGAAGACGCATTCCTTGACAACTTCCAGGTCACTTACGTGCGACAACCGGATGCTGATGACTTAAGTCACATAACCCAACAGCCCGGAGAGTCAGCCAGGAAAATCTGGACTCGGTTCCTAACTAAAAAGAACCAAATTGTCAACTGTCTGGATGCCGAAGCCTTAGCATCCTTCAAGCATAACATCCGCGACCAATGGCTCGCACGACACCTCGGCCAAGAGAAGCCAAATACCATGGCAGCCCTCACGACACTAATGACCCGCTTTTGCACGGGCAAGGACAGTTGGCTGGCTCGTAGCAACATCACACCAAAAAGGTCCGGTGATTCAGACGCCAGAGACAGCAATAGCAAGCCACGAGGCAATAGACACAAGCTTCACAACAATGGCTACAACGCCGAAGACACGGCAGTCAATGCCAGATTCAGACAATCTAAATCCAGACAGCGGCAGAAGCCATTCAAAAGAAACAATCCGGGCTGGTCCAGTTTGGACCGCATACTTGATCGCTCATGTCAAATTCACGGCACCCCCGATAAACCAGCCAACCACACCAACAGAGAATGCTGGTTCCTCAAACAGGCCGGCAAGTTGAATGCCGAAAACAAGGAAAATGGGCTGCATAGCGATGACGTCGAGGAGCCCCGGCCACCGAACACAGGAGGACAGAAGAAATTCCCTCCCCAGGTGAAAACAGTGAATATGATATACGCAACCCATATTCCCAAGCTGGAACGGAAGCGTGCACTAAGGTACGTCTATGCGATGGAGCCAATCGCCCCAAAGTTCAACCCATGGTCCTCTTGTCCGATCACTTCCGTTCGCAGGGACCATCCCGCCAGTATCCGTCATGGCGGTTCGGCCGCATTGTTCCTTGACCCCATCATCGACGGATTCCATCTCACACGAGTCCTCATGGACGGTGGCAGCAGCCTAAACCTGCTCTATCAGGATACAGTGCGCAAAATGGGCATCGACAACTCAAGGATCAAGCCCACAAAAACCACCTTCAAAGGTGTCATACAGGTATGGAGGCCTTTTGCACGGGCTCAATCACACTGGAAGTGGTGTTCGGATCTCCGGACAATTTCCGAAGCGAGGAGTTAATCTTCGACATTGTCCCCTTCCGCAGTGGCTATCATGCATTGCTCGGACGAACCGCATTTCCCAGATTCAATGCGGTACCGCATTATGCATGCCTCAAGCTCAAAATGCCAGGACCTCGTGGGGTTATAACAGTTAATGGAAACACAGAGCGCTCGCTCCGTACGGAGGAGGACATGGCGGCCCTCGCGGCAGAAGTGCAAAACAGCCTTCTTAGGCAAACAGCCAATTCGGCGATAAAGAACCCGGACACCATCAAGCGAGTCCGGAGTACCCCACAACTGGATCATCCGGCACATCCAAAGCTCGACTAGCAATTCAACCTCCGTTCTAGTCCCAGTCAAGCGGTGAAATTTGTGCCGCGCGTACATAATTACGGACTTAAAATACCATGGGCATAGGCGGAGGCACGACTATGACACGGTCCACAATGTGGTTCAACCGCCCTAGGACCCACGCATCATTACACATTTTTTCTTTCAGGTCCCCATCTTCGGGAGACTCTTCCAATAGACCGACTATCGGACACATAGCAGGACGGACACACCAAGAAGACAAGAAGCTGGGGCGTACAAGGGAATCCTTAGGTGGTCTCTGATAATGATCGTTATACCTGTTTTACATACCCGCACACAGCTCGCTCCTGGTCAGGATGTGTCAAACAGTCCTATTTTCCTTATCGCACTAGTTGTATATGTACGCTTTGACGTATTATTTGAATAACAAGGGAAACTAATGTACAACATCAGTTAACTATTACATTTCTTTACCCCTTTCCTTTACTGCTTATTTATTACACCCGTATATCTTGGTACGTCCAGTTTGCCAGGGGCTTCAGTGTAGCCCATAACATGGCAAGAAAAGTCTGAACACTTTCGACAGTGCGGCACCCCGAACTTATAGCATTATATGCATCAGCTCCGAATCATGTCTTGGGTCAATAGTTGGGTTTGCCTGGCTCCTATGTTTTGGTACCTTACGTTCCGCTATATCGGCTAAGGTAGCACAGGGAGAACTACTGCGATTGTGTCCCGATTCTTCCGGACGAGCACCTCAGTAGAGAAAGCCGAAAACTCACTGTCATGATCAGGCGAGAGCTGGTCGCTGTTTGAGAGGTCTCAATCCGTAAAGATTTTTTCCGCTTCCGGCAAGGAATCGGCCTTGTCCGATTTAGGCATATATAGCGCCCCAAGTTCGGCCTTTCGAATAGTAGGGGCTTCGCCAAAATTTAAAATTGTAGACTTCTATGGCCAAGTGAGAGTGATAAAGCCGTATAGTCCGATTGCCTTGTTTGCTGCGCTAAACACCTCCTTGAAAGGACCAAAAATTTGGATAAAGAGTGTTTATATTTATCCTGAACACCCCGGTACTAGTTACATGGGGGCAAAAGCCGACAACTGGCCAACTCTCAAGATCTTATAAACGGCCGCACAGAAGGTAATATTTTAAATTAACAAGCGACATATAGCGCACATGAACTCATTTTCATATTATAGGCTGATATGAGTACATTCATTCAAATATTACTCCCTCCGTTCGGAATTACTTGTCGCAGAAATGGATGTATCTAGACATATTTTAGTTCTAGATACATCCATTTCCAAGACAAGTAATTCCGAACGGAGGGAGTACATCCTTAGCACATTCATCTGCCACAAGGAGGGCAACCTTAATGACATTGTCATAGTACTGTTTGGGGTGGCGATGCCCCTTGCCCTTCGGCGGCCCCTCTGTCACCAGCTTCTCGGCATCCATCTTTGCCCGGTGCACTTTCACACGGGCTAAGGCCATGCGTGCACCCTCAATGCAGACGGACCGCTTAATGACTTCAAGCCGCGGACAGGCATTTACCATCCGCTTGACAAGGCCAAAGTAGCTGCCGGGCAGGGGCTCGCCAGGCCACAGCTGGACTATGAGGTCCTTCATGGCCAGCTCGGCCGCGTTGTGAAGTTCGACCAGCTGCTTCAGCTGATCGCTCAAAGGCATTGGATGTTCGGCCCCAATATACTGGGACCAAAACAACTTATCCGTAGAGCAGCTCGGTAGAACTCTGCGGCATCAGAGATGCTGTGCGGTAGATCTGTGAATGCTCCTGAAGAGCTCCGAATTCAGGTAAGTAAAAGGAAAGTCTCCTTCACATGCTTGCTTTGCATAATGAATGCCTTGCCCGCCGCTATCTTCTTGGACGCCTCAATCTCCAGGAGGGCCTTCTGGGCTTCGACCTTGGCGTCTTGCGTGCTCTGGCGGGCCTTCGCAAGCTCCGACTCTTGTGTCTTGGAGTCACGCTCCAAGGACTCGAATTTTTTGACGAAGTCCCGGAGCTCTTACTGGACCTCATCTACCCGAGCCTCCTATTTTTCACACTCGGTGTGCTCCTTGGTCGCTTTGTCTTCGGCCTCGGACAGCGCCTTCTTAAGGGCCGCCACTTCGGTTGTGGCCCCTACTAAAATTCATAATGCTTCCATTAGCATCAACGATTTTTTCCTTTATATAACACACGGACAGGGTATCACTTACCTTTGTTCTCTTTGAGCTGCCTCTTCACGAGGCCGAGCTCTTCTTTAGCCCGCCCCAGGTTCTGCTTCAGTCTGGAGACCCCCGCAGTGAGGGCGGCGGGGGCCAGTAGCGACGCCTACTTATTCACATAGACATAATATGATTAGACTCCTGGAGATGATATTTGATCCTCTGTTTGGCCTTTCTTTCTGAACACCAAACAGAGCATCAGGGGCTACTGTCTATACTGTGATATTTTCTCATAATTTAATTACTTACCTCAAAGCCTGTCAGGAGGCTGGTGCAGGCTTCGGTCAATCCGCTTTTGGCGGACTGAACCTTCACAATGATCGTACTCATAAGAGCAATGTGTTCTTCATCAAGGGAAGCACTCTGAAGCACTTCCACCAAGTTATCCGATGCCTCTGGATGGACGGAGCTCATCGGCACAGGCGGCTCGCCCCCCTTAGCGAGGGGCTGCCCGCCCGAATCCGGAACCACTGGAGGTTCTGGCGCAGTATCCAGATGGGGGCCAAGCTTGCTGCGCCCCCCTCATCAAAATCCATGGGGATCTCCCCCCCCCATGAGCCCGGCATCGGGGTTTTCTCCTTGAGGCGCCTCTAGAACTACCTCCCCTGACCTGGTATCCTCTGAGACAAAACTTCGGTGTCGTCCCCAGGCCGGGGAGTGGAGGCCGTCGGGAGCGAATTGCTGTTCATCGTCGACGAGCTCAAAGACCCATCCTAGGAGGGTAAGTCGATGCAGGCTTTGTACGGACTGCACGAACATATTTTAACATGATAAGAAGCCACGAAGTTGACCATGCCAGCAGTATTATGGTATCTGGATACTTACAACTTCGTCAGGGGCTTGTCCCTGGGTATCCACTCCTCGTCACTGTAGGCAGCTGTTGTGGAGTGGTCCGGAGGGAGGGTCCTTCCCTTCTTGGACCCTTCGGCCTCCCTGGATGGGGCGGAATTCCTTTTCTTCTCCCCCTCGGTTTGGGGGAGGGGGTTTTCCTCTTCCTCCTCCTCGTTTTCATTGCAGGAGTGCGCCTCGGTATCTTCGGACGACGAGTTCGACACCACCTTGCGCCGGAGACCTTTCCTGGTCCCCGTGGCCTTCTTCTCTGGCACCTCATAGGGCGCCGGAAACAACATCTCCGTTAGGAGAGCCGTCGTTGTGTCTTCGGGCAGTGGAGCTGGGCAGTCGACCCGCTTTGCTGTCGCCACCCAATCCTATTAAGACTGGTGGAAAGACTTAAAACCCTTTCACGAATATATTAGGGGAAGGAGCATCTTGTAAAACATAGAAAACTTACCGGATTGGCGGGGCGCCTTGCGCTAAGCCCGCGATCTTCGGTAACGGGAGGAGGTACCTCGGTGGCCTTGAACAGCACCTTCCAGACGTCCTTGTGCGTCATGTCAAAGAGCTCTCGCAACGTCTGGTGTTCGGCCGGGTCGAACTCCCACATATTAAATGCCCGTCTTTGGCATGGGAGGATCCGGCAGAAGAGCATGACCTGGACCATGTTGACAAGCTTGATCTTCTTGCTTATCATATTCTTGACGCAGTTCTGGAGTCCAGTTAGCTCCGCTGGCTCACCCTAGGCTAAACCCTTCCTTTTACAGGAGGTAAGCCGCATGGGGATGCCAGATCGAAATTTAGGGGCCGCTGCCCAGTTGGAGTCGCGCGGCTCGGTGATGTAGAACCACCCCGATCACCACCCCTTCACGGTCTCCACATAGGAGCCTTCGAGCTAGGTGACGTTGGGCATCTTTCCCACCATGGCGCCTCCGCACTCCGCTTGCTGGCCGACCACTATCTTCAGCTTCACGTTGAAGATCTTCAGCCACGGGCCGAAGTGGGGCTTGATGCGGAGGAAAGCCTCGCACACGACGATAACCGCCGAGATGTTGAGGATGAAGTTGGGGGCTAGATCATGGAAATCCAGCGCATAATAGAACATGATCCCACGGACGAATGGGTGGAGGGGAAATGCCAGTCCGTGGACAAAGTGGGCAAGAAACACAACCCTCTCGTCCGGGAGCCGGTGCACGATGTCTGCGGCCAAGTATCCGGCCTCTCGGAGCTTCGTGATATCCTCCTCCATAACGGAGGAGGCCATCCACTTGCCTCCCACTCCTGACATGTCTGGAATGGCTTTATGGAGAAGGTAAAGAACTTGGGCGCTGGAGCTCGAGAGTGCGATAATGGATGAGCGAAGGAGGAAGAAGGCGTGGGTGAAAAAGGAGAATCCCTATCTCTTTATAAAGGCGGTAAAAACTGTGCGCCTCCCCACTTGCCCGTTAAAATCGCTTATTCCCCAAGCACCACAATTGATGGCGCGGTTGGGTTACCCATGCCCGTATTGATGAGAATCCTGCGATAAGGGGACACGATCTCTGCTTTGACAAGACGTGTCAAGGAAACCGCCTCGCAATATGTGCAGTAGCTGGTTGTGAAAAACAGTTCAAATAATGACCGGGCCATGGCGTGATGTCACGTTATGAAAAGTTGTCAGCAGATTAGATTTGTGGAATATTGTGCTCTCTACGGTGGTATGTGGAATTTGTTTTGGAGAGCCGGACACGATCCTTGTGTTCAAAATCTTCTATGGAGTATTCGGAGAAGGAACCCGCCTTGCAATGCTGAAGACAATCTGTGCACCGGACTCATCGTCATTAAACCCTGGTTCAGGGGCTACTGAGGGAGTCCTGGATTAAGGGCTCCTCGGACAGCTGGACTATATACTTTGGCCGGACTGTTGAACTATGAAGATACAAGATTGAAGACTTTGTCCCATGTCCGGATGGGACTCTCCTTTGCATGGAAGGCAAGCTTGGCAATTCAGATATGTAGATCTCCTTCTTTGTAACCGACTCTGTGTAACCCTAGCCCCCTCCGGTGTATATATAAACCGGAGGGTTTAGTCCGTAGGACAACAATAATCATAATCATAGGCTAGCTTCTAGGGTTTAGCCTCTACGATCTTGTGGTAGATCAACTCTTGTAATACTCATATCATCAAGATCAATCAAGCAGGAAGTAGGGTATTACCTCCATTGAGAGGGCCCGAACCTGGGTAAACATCATGTCCCCCGCCTCCTGTTACCATTAGCCTTAGACGCACAGTTCGAGACCCCCTACTCGAGATCCACCGGTTTTGACCCCGACGGGCATTGCCGGGCCCGCCACCACACCACCAAGTGTTTCTCATCAGCGCGGGCCTGCGCCAGTCGATAGGCCTGTTCCAGAGGCCCGACCGGAGCCTAGTTCCCCTCCCGTGCCTGACGCGGTTGGATCCAGTGCTGATGCTCCAGAATCTATATCGGGATCCCCTGCCATAGTGGATTCGCTGCTGCAGCAGCCCGGATCGCCTACGGTTGCCTCTCCTATGGCTGCTCCTACACCACCACGAACAAGGCTTCAACAGGGGGTCACCTCCAGAATTAATTACAGAAATATTGCCAAATATGGGTTAACTTGTTTGACAGGTGAATCTAGTGAACCCAAGACGCTGGATGAAGCTCTTGGAGATACTCGCTGGAAGCAAGCAATGGAGGACGAATATTCTGCTTTGCAATGCAATAAGACGTGGCACTTAGTTCCTCGTAGTGAAGGTATCGATTTAATTGATTGCAAATGGGTCTATAAAATTAAGAGAAAGTTAGATGGTAAAATCAATCGGTTCAAGCACGTTTGGTAGCAAAAGGATTTAAACAGCGCTATGGTATTGACTATGAAGATACTTTTAGTCCTATAGTCAAGGCTGCAACTATTCATCTTGTGCTCTCTGTTATTGTTTCCAGGGGGTGGAGTCTCATACAACTAGACGTACAGAACGCGTTTCTTCATGATGTTCTGGAAGAAGAGGTTTACATGAAACAACCTCCTGGGTTTGAGGACAAAAATGTGCCCTTTCATGTCTGCAAACTTGACAAGGCTTTGTATGGGCTCAAGCAAGCAACTCGAGCATGGCACTCTCGGCTGAGTATGAAACTGCAAACGCTTGGGTTTGTTCCATCCAAGTCTGACACTTCTCTATTCATTTACAACAAGTTTCAGACTAACATTTTCGTTCCCATTTATGTTGATGATATTATTGTGACTAGTTCATCTAGTGAAGTAGTAACAACACTATTAAAATATCTTAAGGCAGATTTTGCTTTGAAAGATTTGGGAGACTTGCATTACTTCTTAGGCATAGAAGTCAAGAAAACTAAACATGGCATTCATTTATCACAAGGAAAGTATGTGACTTATCTGTTAAGCAGAGTTGGCATGCAAAGTTGTAAACCTTCTCCAACTCCCTTGTCCAGCTCAGAACAGCTATCCTTGACAAAAGGAGCACCTTTGGATCAGGAAAATAGCACCAGCTACAGGAGTATAGTTGGAGCATTACAATACTTGACCCTTACTCGACCTGACATTTCCTTTGCAGTCAATAAAGTTTGCCCGTTTTTACATGCACCTACTACAGCCCATTGGACAGCTGCAAAGCGCATCTTGAGGTATGTAAAGAATACAGCAAACACTGGTAGCTATAAATAAATCCTCCTCTCTTCGCATCAGTGTCTTCTCTGATGCGGATTGGGCTGGTTGTGTGGATGATAGACGCTCAACAGGGGGATTTGCTATCTTTTATGGACCCACTTTAATTTCATGGCGTGCAAAGAAACAAGCTACTGTTTCCAGGTCCAGTACTGAGGAAATCATTTGGGTACAGGCTTTGCTAAATGAACTTGGAGTATCACATGCTCAGACTCCTATACTTTGGTGTGACAATCTTGGTGCAACCTACCTTTCTGCTAATCCTATTTTTCATGCAAGAACTAAACACATTGAGATAGATTTCCACTTTGTCAGAGAAAGAGTTGCAAACAAAGAATTGGAAATCAGATTCATACCTTCCAAGGATCAGCTTGCAGATGGTTTCACAAATGCACTTCCTACAAGAAGCTTTGAAGAGTTTAAGCGTAATTTCAACTTGTGCAGTTGTGATTAAAGGGGAGTGTTAAACATTGCCTTGTTTATCACGCATAGGTAGGCATAGGTAGTTAGAGATAGACTTATCTTACCAATGTACTTGTTTATCTTTCTATCTCTTCTCTCGTATCCCTATTGTATCTCTCTGGTTGTTATCAAACAAGACGCATATGTAATGCCACGAGACTTCTCTCGCCAAATATGACCCCTTAAACGTCCACGGACGCGTCCGGTCAGTGATCGGGCTTGTCTGTTTTGATCCCATATTTATTCGTCCGCGCAGCCATACTTTTCATTTTTCTTCTCATATGTCCGGTCACTTGCACGTGATTGATGGAGATAAATGGAGAGAAATAAAAGAATGAATAAAGAAAGAGAAAAGGCGGTCCGGGGTGCGGCTGTCTCCTCCTACGTGGCGAAATGCCTGGGTGCGACCGGGCGCGTCCGTGAGCCCTCTGATCCTCCCCATATTTGAGATGGATATGAGGGTTCACGGATAACCCGGATGTATAGGGATGATACGAGGGGTCCGGTTAGATCATGTTTTTTCTTCTCTTTTGTCTGGTTATTAGCCTGTCATACGAGGGATGGTTTGAGGCGTCCGGCTGTAGATGCTCTAACACAGCGTGTATACTCTGCTTTTGCTTCACCAGCAATTAGTGAATTATTTTTAATACTATTGTTTCTTTGACTGAAATATCCTAAGATGCGTTAGAAAAAAATCCCGTTAGAAGCTCCGAGCGAGGTCACAACAGCCTCTGTCCATCGCATTTACACACTCTGAGCTGGCATCCATAATCTATAACAATAAGCGTCGTGTAAAGGGCGGGAGCTGGGCCATGCCACCTCGCTTTTTACTGTGTCGCATGGGAATAGACAAAAGAGGTGAAAATGCATCGAACCATCGATTCTATCCTCGTCTCCTCACTCACCCTCTCTCATTTTCTCCTCCTTTAGAGTGGCAGCTAGGGTTATCGATACCGCCGCCGCCGCCGTCCCAATCCCCATCCCGTGATTCCTCTCCTTCTCCCTCATCTGCCGCAGCCACCCACCACTCATCAGTGGCCTTCCTCACAGGCTCCGCCGACACCGGCGCCCCACCTTTTCTCCCCTCCCCTTACGCTCTCCCCATCACCGGTGGCCTCCTCCTCGCCCCAGATCGAGCAGCTGGTCCGGATCCGATGCAAGCTCATATATGGCATGCCCACAACGCTGCTTCAGCTTCGCCCCATGTTGCATCTCCGCCTCCCAGCTGCACCACGATCTGGTCCTCCCCATTCACGACTATCTGCAGGAGGCGGAGCATGGCGCTGCCACCGGGAGAGGCACCCTTCTGCGCGAGCGTTGCCACTTCTCCCCAAACGTCTACTTCGTCGAGGAGGTCATCACTGGATACGAGTTGACCGACCTCTACATGACATGACTCCAGGTACGTGGTCTACACAGACGCACAAATTCCATACTTTTAGATTTCTCAGGTTTGCTTCAGATTTATTGATCGATATGTTGGATGTGTCGCAGGCAAATGCAATGCGGAGTGCGCAGGAGAGGAACATGCGGCTGGAGAACAGGTCATGGGGGATCTGGAACCTTGTGTCGCCCACGTTGACCAAGGCGGCCATCATGGAGAGTTCGACTGGAGCCATGACATCGACAACATACAAATCAAGCTCAGTTCTCCTATATCTGGATCGACCATTGCTCCCTTGATGACTATGATGACGTGCCATCGACATCATCAGCCAGAGGCGATGTCGTTGTTTTCCTTCCAAGACTCCATAGTCCAGACGCCCATGGGTGTGGACTTGTGTGTGAGTGATTATGAGCTCTACTCTTCTTGAATTTTTATTTGGTGCATTGAAGACAGTTTTAGACATGCAGGGCGTCATTCCTGTCAAACTGGGCTAAGTGTTATGCACAAATTAAGATGCTCACGTTCCAGTGATTTGGTAGAAGCAGCACTAGCCAATTTTACATAGATATTCACTGCATCAAGATGTGATAACTTGAACCAAAACGCGAACAAAACCAAAACGTGATGATACCTGTTTTGCTTCGAGACCATTCTTACTGCTTAACTTGAAAAATATGTTTTGTCACAAACTAGATGGTTGTGTGATTCTTTGTTGGTGAAATGATCTGCCCATATAATTAGATAGTGGTGGTTAAAATTGTGTTGTGTTATTATTTTTGTTTTATCATGGGAAGAAGCTAAGCTTAGGCAGAGGCATATGGTGCAGTCAGTTAAACCCAAATCTAATTTTGCAACATCAGACTCCTTCTAATCCACGTTTTCTAGAGTCGCCTAGTCCGCATTAACGCAACCCATGCAAAAACTCGGCTGCTAATACAATGATGTTCATGTACACAGGTCAAAGTAAGCCACAAACAAACCAGCCCAAAATAAGCCAAGGCGAAAGACCGCCACATGACAAGGTGTGTACAGTGTCTGGATTCTTGGGTGGTTTTTGACTGAATGTTGGATGGTGCTACGTGCAAGATGTTGACCTCTGAACTGACACTGGGTTTGATTTTTCCCTGTCACGCTTTCTGCGGGATCTAGCACTGGTAATATCATGCAGGTGTTGGAAGTGTACCTGCCAGTTTTGCTCGGATTGGTTGAAGAGGTTGTAACTGCTGACATTTTTGGTTCTTTTTTGCTGTTTTGGTTTTGATGCTCGGCAATTCCGTATATTTTCTTCTTTCATTTATCGCGTAAAATGTGCAGGTAGTGAGTTCTAGCACAGTGTGCAATTTGTATGGAGTGATCAAGAGGACAAGGTCGAGGTACTTACTTGCCCATGTGAAGCTTTAACCAATATTTACTTCTGTCTTCAGCTCTAACATGGATCGAATTCTTGATTGCAGGAGGTGTTGTCTGAGCTGCATTTAATGGCCACTGTCTGCAGGCCAACTCCCTGCTTCTTCCAAGGGCTTACGGCAAGGATTATAGCCCACGGGTCTCTGAGGCTGGCCATAGTGGGGGTAACATAAGTAGTATCATCCATTTGGGACTTGCAAACATGCTTATGTGCCAGACAATTAAAGAAGAGAGATATGATCATAGTAACATAGGCAGATACTGTAACATAATAAATGTTATACTACTATGTGTCATGCACGGCAATAAATGAGACCACATATGATACTAATCTATGATACTATGCACTATGAATGTAGTATCATATACTAGTATCATATGCATGATACTAGTATATGATACTTCCCACTATGACCAGCCTGAAGGTAGCCTTACTAACTTACTATAAATTGTACTGCATGTGAACTCATGGTCTGGCAAGTTTATACATTTATGAATTGGAGAATGTTCATCACCTGATGTGTGCTTCATGCCGATAACTGATAATGCATCGTTTCTTGATAATGTACACAGAGAGCAAACGTGCCACGGTAGATGTTTTCTTGAAACCATCGGGCTACTTGGGTTGTGCCATCAAGTGCTCCGACATACACCATTAGAACTAAGGTAATCTACTCTTAAGCAGCTCGTGAGATAAGTTGAAGATTTTTTATCCACACTTCACAATATAATTATCTCATAGCTCTGAAACATTGTTTATTTTATACAACTGAGAAGGATGAACTCTTTCTGAAGTTGGTTCTGGAGTATGTACCTGAGAATGTCCATTGTGCTGTCAAGCATTACAACAAGATGAACCCACTAATCTATGTGAACTTGTACACACAGCAAGTAATATTTCTATATGTTCTTGGATGATATTATTTTTTGCATGGAACATCTCAACGGGTATTCTGCTTTGAGTAATCAGGTTTCAATTCTGTATTCATCGATGAAAAATGGTGTGCTTGATCTGAGGACTAGTAGTTGTACACATTTAAACAGTCAATTCTCTTCATGCTAGATTTGCAGTTTACTTGTTAAAAATAGGAAAGGCCGGTTATTTATGACTTGGCACTAGCTGGTTATCCCATTTTATTTTGGCATTTTAGCAGTACCATTTTCCAGTTAAAATCAAGGCAACCTTTGTAAATAGCATATTACCATGAAAAGGTTTTAAGAGCAATCCAGAATTTCAGTCCAACCCTTAATCATGGTTATATTTCCTGCTATGATCTTCCAAGTTTCATGGCATTTTTTGTGTTGTGTCTGTTCTGAACATACAGTGTAAATTAGTGCAATGCAAAGAAGAAAAGTTAGAGTACTTTAGCGAATACAGTATGATCTACTGTAGCAAGTACTATACGTAGTTACTGTTTGACAAAAATAAATCTATTTTATTGCACTTTTATTTTGTTTGTATGTAACTTTTGTAAATTTATACAATAGATTTGTAATTTATAAATTAATTGAAGTCATTTTAGTCTTAACCATATGGATGTGAAGGAGTGAAGTTAGGGTATTGTAGCTTAGGTTACTTTCCTCTTTGATGTTAGAGGATCTGGTTTCCTTGGTGAAGGCATTCTTGCACGGAAGGGCCCAAGGATCTAGTACGTACTACAGCTAGAGGACCGACAAGTACCGCTGCCCCTACTGCATTAGGCTCAAGCCCAGGTCTGGGTTGCTGGAGCATCTGATGGAACATTGTCGGGCTACATCCGTCAGCAGTGATGAGTACAAGATCAGGGCTCAGCATTCTGCCCTCCACAAGGTCCTGAGAAACCCTAACATGTAGTTGCCCTAGACCCTAGTTGTCATATGATGGAGGAAGCCTCAGTTCTTTTGGTGAACTTTATGTGGTAGTCTGATGGTGAAAACTTTAAGTGGTAATGTAGTATGAACTTTATCTAAGTGTAGTATTGTGATGTGTGCTCTGAACTTATCTAATGCTAGTGGTCCGAACTTGGAGGTGTCTGCATCAGCAAGTGTGTTGTGTGGATGTTGCTATCTACGGTAGTAATATATATTACTATCTATATTTGTGTCCCTTAAATTTGCCATTATGGTTCCTTGGATGTATGGTTCCTTAGATGTATGATTTGTTTGAATTTACCTCCTTCAATGATCAGACATGCCACATCGGTGCTGCTTCCCTGATCAGGCATGCTGCAAACACTTCCCATGTTGTGGCCATGTGGAACATGGTGTGGCAATGGTGCAATAAATTCCCATGTTGTGGCCATGTGGAACATGGTGTGGCAATGGTGCAATAAATTCCCATGTTGTGGCCATGTGCAACATGATGTGCCCATAAGCAAATCGTACCAAATGTACAACTTTGCGTTAAGTTAATTAATGTTGTTTAGTGAAGTAAGTGGAAATTGTTCATCCACACATATGACATCTTTCCATCATTTCCCGTGAAGGCGCATGTTTCGAACCAGCATTGGGCAGGGCATAAAAAATTAAGAAAAAATTCAAAAATTCTGAAACCTTGGTGACCCTCATGTTTTCTTTCACATGGTGACCCACATGTGCCCAACATGGCTATCAAAGAAAATTTGGGAAAAAGAAATTTTACAATGACCCCTTGAGGTATAGACCGATGTTTGGACCAGTCAGTCTATAGGGCAGTATAAATTCAAAAAAAAACCTTGGAAACCTAGCTTTGTTTGTGCAAGAGGTCATGTGTGCAAAAGTTTAGGTGATTTGGAGGTGGTCGAAAAAAATCACCGCATTCCGGAGGGACCATTTGGTAACTTAAGCCAGTTTTTGAGCAAAGGTCATTTTTTCCACCACCTCCAAATCACCCAGGTTTTCTTTTACATTATGACCCACATGTGCCAAACATGGCTATCAAAGAAAATTTGGAAAAAATAAATTTTACAATGCCTCCTTGAGGTATAGACCGATGTTTGGACCAGTCAGTCTATAGGGCAGTATAAATTCAAAAAAAATAAAAATATATAAAACCTTGGAAACCTAGCTTTTTTGTGAAAGAGGTCATGTGTGCAAAAGTTGAGGTGACTTGGAGGTGGTCGAAAAAATCACCGCATTCTAGAGGGACCATTTGGTCTAACTTAAGGCAGTTTTTGAGCAAAGTTCATTTTTCCACCACCTCCAAATCACCCAAGTTTTCTTTTACATGGTGACCCACATGTGCCAAACATGGCTATCAAAGAAAATTTGGAAAAAAGAAATTTTACAATGCCCCCTTGAGGTATAGACCGATGTTTGGACCAGTAAGTCTATATGGCAGTATAAATTCAAAAAAAACCTTGGAAACCTAGCTTTGTTTGTGCAAGAGGTCATGTGTGCAAAAGTTGAGGTGATTTGGAGGTGGTCGAAAAAATCACCGCATTTCGGAGGGACCATTTGGTCTAACTTAAGCCAGTTTTTGAGCAAAGGTCATTTTTTCCACCACCTCCAAATCACCCAAGTTTTCTTTTACATGGTGACCCATATGTGCCAAACATGGCTATCAAATAAAATGTTAAAAAAAATTGTACAATGCACCCTTGAGGTATAGATCGATGTTTTGAGCAGTCAGTCTAGAGGGCATTATAAATTTTAAAAAAATTCAAAAAAATATAAAACCTTGGAAACCAAGCTTTGTTTGTGCAAGATATCATGTATGCCAAAATTGAGGTGATTTGGAGGTGGCCGAAAAAATCACCGCATTCCGGAGGGGCCATTTGGTCTAACTTAAGCCAATTTTTGAACAAAGGTGATTTTTTCCACCACCTCCAAATCACCCAAATTTTCTTGTACCTGGTGACCCACATGTGCCAAACATGTCTATGAAAGAAAATTTGGAAAAAGAATATTTTACAACGCCCCCTTGAGGTATAGACTGATGTTTTGACCAGTCAGTCTAGAGGTCATTACAAATTAAAAAAAAGAAAAAAACCTTGGAAACCTAGCTTTGTTTGTGCAAGATATCATGTGTGCAAATGTTGAGGTGATTTGGAGGTGGTCGAAAAAACAGTAGAACACTGCCCCGACGTGACGCAACGTGCGTTTTGTGTCTGAATTCATGCACACCTTGCCTGGGGGGCACATTGGCCATGCCCACATGCTCCCAAAAGTTGGGGTCATCTCATGCATGCCCCACCATGCACCATTTACAAGCCGGACCATTCGGGTCTGCCGGAGGGAAGTCTGGAAGAGTGTTTCCTTGTCGGTCCCACCAAATGATCCCAAACTTTATGCACACCCTACTATGACCATGGCATGCATGTGGGAGGAGAATTCATACACCACGGCCTCATTTTTGTTGAAATCCCGTTAATAGCCATGTGTATTACATGTAAGTGAGCATGTGTAAAATTTATTAGGTGATTTGAAGGTCAAAACATTAACTTGTCATATATGCAGAAAAATGTGTATTGAATGCAAGTGAGCATGTGTATAATTTAGTGTGTGATTTGAAGATCAAAATACATGGAAATATGCCAAAAAAGTGCCCACCTAACAGAGCAGGAGAATTCATACACCAAGGCCTGCATACGACTAGAAACCTAGCCGTTCATGGTCCAGGATGCAGGTCGTGGTGCCAAATATATCTGCTGCTAGTAGGCCCCACAGGGCAGAGGGGACGAGAGTTAGGCAATGTACTGCCTGCATATGATAGGAACTTGGGAGGGGATCCGCAGCCGGGTATATAAACCGGTGCGGCACTCTCTCGCTTGGCGAGGTGGGACTAAACTCCCACCACCCCACGGTTGTGCGCTGCGCTGTGCCCTGCGCGGCTCTGCCTTGGGCCCAATTCGGGCGGGCTGGCCCAGGGCTGCCTTACCCACGGCGCACTGATCTGTTTTATAAATTACTTTGCTTTTCACTTCTTAACTCCAAATTTTATTTTCTTGTTTATATTTCTAATATCTAAAATCAAATCTCTTTTTTCTATATTATTTCTAACGGTGTTTACTAAAATTAAAAAAATTGCCAAATTATGTTGTGTTTTATTTCATTTGTTCGTTCTCTGTTTTATATTGATAATATTTACGAAATATAAACTAAAATGGTGTGTTTTATTTCAATTCTTCATTCTAATATTTCTTATATTTATTATATTTGAAATATTTTTAGTTTGTAAGATAAAATGTTCTGTTTTATTTCACTTCTTCATTCTAATATTTGTTCTCTTCTTTATATTTGAAATATTTTCAAAATGTAAGATAATATGTTATCTTTTATTTCACTTCTTCATTCTAATAGATCTTATTTTTTTTACATTTGAATTATTTTTTAATGTAAGATAATATGTTGCCCTTCCTAATTTTAAATTTTCTTTTCTGTCCGATACTTGAAATATTATTAAATCAAATCTAGTTGGGACAATCGCATACATGCCTCCACATGCACCATGTACTAGAAGCAGGTTTGCCTTGCCGGTCCCACCAAATGATCCCAAACTCTATGCATACCCAAGGATGACCATGGCATGTATGCATGATAAGTATCGTTCATTTCCGACACTCAATGCATTTTCTAGGGTTTTTTCCGGCGATAAAAGCCTACAACACTGCCCCCACTTGACGCAACGTGCATTTTGTGTCCGAATTTGTGCACACCTTGCCTGGAGAACCACATTGGCCATTCCCACATGGTCCCAAAAGTTGGGGTCATCTCATGCATGCCTCCACATGCACCATGTACAAGTAGGACCATTCGGGTCTGCCGGAGGGCAGGTCTGAAAGTGGTTTTCCTTCGCGGTCCCACCAAATGATCCCAAACTTTATGCATACCCAAGGATGATCATGGCATGGATGCATGACAAGTATCATTCATTTCCGACACTCGATGCATTTTCTAGGATTTTTCTGGCGACAAAACCCTACAACACTGCCCCCACATGACACAACGTGCGTTTTGTGTCCGAATTTGTGCACACCTTGCCTGGGGGACCACATTGGCCATGCCCACATGGTCCCAAAAGTTGGGGTCATCTCATGCATGCCTCCACATGCACCATGTACAAGCAGGACCATTCGGGTCTGCTAGAGAGCAGGTCTGAAAGTGGTTTTCCTTCGCAGTCCCACCTAATGATCCCAAACTTTATGCATACCCAAGGATGATCATGGCATGCATGCATGACAAGTATCATTCATTTCCGACACTCGATGCATTTTCTAGGGTTTTTTTGGCAACAAAACCCTACAACACTACCCCCACATGACGCTACGTGTGTTTTGTGTCGGAATTTGTTCACACCTTGCCTGGGGGACCACATTGGCCATGCCCACATGGTCCTAAAAGTTGGGGTCATCTCATTCATGCCTCCACATGCACCATGTACAAGCAGGACCATTCGGGTCTGCCGGAGGGTAGGTTTGAAAGTGGTTTTCATTGCCGGTCCTACAAATTAGCATGTCATAAATAGGCCAACATTTAATCATACATATTTGAAATGAAATTGAAAACTATGAGAAGAGGTGATATGGAATTATGAAACATGAAAAAACAATTAGGAATAAGAAGTGGAAAACATAAAATAATAGGAAAACCAAATTAAAAGGGAAAGAGGAACAATACATTTGAATATATAATATTGCAAAAATGATAGAGATACTATAAATATTGTTGAACATATACAAGTATACAATAACTAATAGGTGTCACAAATATATTTTTTTTGAGGGAAGAACCAATGATATTTATTTTTAGGGAAGAAACAATGTAGAGGTAGGTAGGCCGGCCCAGACCGCAAATAACTGTCGGATCCATATTGTGGGGGTTCACCATGCTGCACTTTCCATGCACGTCGATCACATGCACGTCGGTCATGGGAGTAGTTGCCGTTCTGTTACACAATTCCGGGATCATGCTAATCCATATGGTCCTAATCCCTACGATTGAGGAGCTCGTTCAGCCTCGCTTCAACGGATGAAAATATAGATTGCGAGATTGGCCACAAGGAAGTTACGACGACCTAGGAGTCGACCTCGTATATAATCTCCACCTCCTCGCACATGTCGTCGACTAGATCGCCTCCTGTCAGCGAGTCGTCGACAGCTCCGTCCGCCGCATCCCACACGCCAAAAAAACCACGAGAAGATCAAGGTCGTCCGCACGTGCTGGCCGCCCTCGACGAACTACATCGACAACGCATCACCGACTTCTTTCATCTTCGTTGACCGATCAAGTAAGTTGTCCTCCTTACCTCGCGCCTTCATAGCAAGCTAGTTCCCCCGTCTTGTTGCTTTGATGGACTTAGGTTTACCACATATTTTCAACTAGTATCAACTCGACTAGATGCATTCTGACCAGATGGCGTACATGAACTAAATCTTTGGTTCTTTCATAGCATGGTAGAATAAGATGTTGTTTCTTGAGAAACATGATGCAATAGATTTTTTGTCACATGATCCAATTATATTTTTGTCACACGATCCAATTATATTATTGTGCACATAGAACATTAAAGAGTTATAAGCATTAGATGTTGATGAACCTCAAATAGGTACCATTGCTATAGACTGTAGTTATTTACAGCTGATCAATTTGTCATCCTGTTAATAATTTATCTGATACTCAAAGAACTTGATCAGATGAAAGTAAATTCAATTACCAATTGTAGTTATTTTTTTATTGCGTCATATCAGCACACACTTGGCTGCATGTTGCTGTATACATGGTGCTAGTTTTATATTTGCATTAGTATTATTTTTGCATTTTTGTTAGCTATTGCCAGAAAGTTTTATACTTTTGCATGTCTATTGTTACTTTTGCATTAGTGTTCGCTAATGTCACAAAGTTTTATATTTTCCTTCAACAGGATGGACGAGCTGAATGGAGAAATAGTGTGCGCCGTTGAAAAATTGTGCAAGCTTGTTGCAGCTCTATCGAGCGGTCAACGCGCTAGAGTGGCTGATACAACATTGCGCAGCATGCTGCATATACCATCTATTAAGATGTGTGTACCCTACTGATTAGGTATATGATTGAGAATTTTTATGCCAGCAATTCCAGATTCATTATACAAGAGTAGGTTGGGGAGGTGACTCTCGGTGCGGTCGACGTCAAGTGCATCTTTAACATCGAGAACCAAGGACTCTCCGCTTCGGACATTCTGATTGAAGAAGGCGAGGACATGAAGGAGCGGGTGCCGCCACAATTTCTCAGTAAGACATCAGAAAACATAGTGATAGATAATCTCATTGAGGACGTACTTAAAATTAAAGCCACCAACGACGATTTCCTTCATAAATTAGTCCTTGTCCTGTTAGGAACAATTATTGCTCCCATGTCGAGCAAGATTGTGCTAAAGTAGTACTACGCTTTGGTCCATGATGTGAAACATATTTCAAAGATTAACTAGATTGCGTTCACCCTGCATGTTCTCCTTGATTGCCTTCACATAGTCAAGAAAGGCAAACACCTCCAACAATGGCCGAAAGGCAATTTGGCTCTGTTGCAGGTACACATATGAGACCTGCTGCGTGATACGTCTCCAACGTATCTATAATTTTTGATTGTTCCATGCTATTATATTACCTGTTTTGGATGCTTATGGGCTTTATTTTACATACTTATATAATTTTTGGGACTAACCTACTAACGGGAGACCCAGCCTATATTGCTGTTTTTTTGCCTATTTCAGTATTTCGAAGAAAAGGAATATCAAACGTAGTCCAAATGGAATGAAACCTTCGGGAGCGTTATTTTTGGAACAAATCTGATCTGGAGAGCTTGGGGTGCAAGTCAAGAAAGCTCCGAGGGCCCCACGAGATAGGAGCCCCCCCTGTAGGGCGCGCCCCCTGTCTCGTGGGCCCCTCGGGCGTCCACTGGCGTACTTCTTCCTCCTATATATACCTACGGACCCCGAAAACATCCAGGGGCACCACGAAACACAATTTCCACCACCGTAACCTTCTGTATCCGCGAGATCCCATCTTGGAGCCTTCGCCGGCACTTTGCCGGAGGGGGAATCAACCACGAAGGGCCACTACATCAACACTCTTGCCCCTCCTATGAGTTGTGAGTAGTTTACCACAGACCTACGGGTCCATAGTTATTAGCTAGATGGCTTCTTCTCTCTTTTTGGATCTCAATACAATGTTCTCCCCCTCTATTGAGGAGATCTATTCGATGTAATCTCTTTTTGCAGTGTGTTTGTCAAGATCTGATAAATTGTGAGTTTATGTTCACATTTATCTATGGTTATTAATTGAATCTTCTCTGAATTCTTTTATGTATGATTGAGTTATCTTTGCAAGTCTCTTCGAATTATCAGTTTCGTTTGGCCTACTAGATTGAACTTTCTTGCCATGGGAGAAGTGCTTAGCTTTGGGTTCAATCTTGCGGTGATCTTATCCAGTGACAGAAAGGGTTGCAAGACATGTATTGTATTGTTGCCATCGAGGATAACAAGATGGGGTTTATATCATATTGCATGAGTTTATCCCTCTACATCATATCATCTTGCTTAATGCGTTACTCCGTTCTTATGAACTCAATACTCTAGATGCATGCTGGATAGCGGTCGATGTGTGGAGTAATAGTAGTAGATGCAGGCAGGAGTCAGTCTACTTGTTTTGGATGTGATGCCTATATACATGATCATGCCAAGATAAGGTCATAATTATTCGCTTTTCTATCAATTGCTTGACAGTAATTTGTTCACCCACCGTAATACTTATGCTCTCGAGAGAAGCCTCTAGTGAAACCTATGGCCCCCGGGTCTATCTCCTATCATATTTGCTTTCAATCTACTTTTATTTGCATCTTTACCTTTCTTGCATCTAGATCATAAAATACCAAAAATATATTTATCTTATCATTCTATCTCTATTAGATCTCACTTTTGCAAGTGGCCGTGAAGGGATTGACAACCCCTTTATTGCGTTGGTTGCGAGTTCTCAGTTTGTTTGTGTAGGTGCGTGGGACTTTTGAGGAGCCTCCTACTGGATTAATACATTGGTTCTCAAAAACTGAGGGAAATACTTACGCTACACTTGCTGCATCACCCTCTCCTCTTCGGGGAAAACCAACGCTAGCTCAAGACGTAGCAAGAAGGATTTCTGGCGCCGTTGCGGGGGAGATCTTCGCTCAAGTCAAGACATACCAAGTACCCATCACAAACTCATCTCCCTCGCATTTACATTATTTGTCATTTGCCTCTCGTTTTCCTCTCCCCCACTTCACCCTTGCCGTTTTATTCGCCCTCTATTTTCCAATCTCCTCCTCTCTTTCTTCCGCCTTTTTCCATTTGCCTTTTTGCTTGCTCGTGTGTTAGTTCGTTCACCTTGTCACTATGACTAGTCTCTTATCTTCTCCGTTATCTCCCGAGAATGAAGTTTTAAATTTTAAGCAAAGGGAGGGAGAAAATCTAAAAGACGCTTGGTATAGAATTTGCAATGCTCAAAATAGATCTACCAGGAAGCAATCTACTTTAGTTCTTCTTCATAATTTTTATGTAGGTGCTAATCCTTTGTTTAGATATATCCTTGATACCATTACCGGAGGGAATTTCTTGGGTAGCCATACTTTTGATTCTTACAATGCTTTAATAGATTTATTTGGCTCACCACCTCCTTTGATTAATGGAACTATGTTAACCTTGGAGCATGTTATGCAAAGACTTGAAATTATTGAGAATTAAGTTGCTACCATTGAATCAATTGAAAATCTTGATAAAAAGATCTACAATAAAATTACCCAATATGGATCTAAGGTAGGAACGACTTTGAAAAATATTAAAGAAAAAGAACCCATAGTTAACAAGAGAATAAATCTAGATTCCACAAGAATCGATAAACTTGAGGGTATTATTACCAACTTGGGAACCGCTTTTTATTCCATTCAAAACACTCCAAGTTCGTCTACTAAAAAACCTAAGCTTACTTATGTTCCTAAGAGTACGGATGAAACATCTAGTAAGGAAACTGCGGATCTTAAATCTATAAGTGTTCATCCCAATATTTTTGCCATCAATAAGGAACCTTTTGCTATGAATGAATTTTTCGATCTTGTGCCTAAGAGTTTGATAATTACTAGAAATAAAGAAATTTCTAAAAAATATAGATGCTTTATTGAAGAATTGCCCACCAAAGATGGCACTCGTTAGATCTATCCTTGCTTTTATGCCTAGCTAGGGGCGTTAAACGATAGCGCTAGTTGGGAGGCAACCCAATTTTCTTGATGTTCTTTATTTTTGTTCCTGTTTAGTGTTAAATTTTGTTTTTAATTTCTGTTTAGATGGGTTTTTATCTTTTGTTTAGTGTTTGTGCCAAGTAGAACCTATAGGATAAACTATGATGATGGTTGATTTGATTCTGCTGAAAAACAGAAACTTTGCGCTCACGAGAAAAAAAAAAAATCATAGAAAAGAGATTTTGCGTTGATTCGTTTTGCTGCTGATCAATAAACAAATTTTACAGTACGTCCTATTTTGGTAGGAATTTTAGAGTTCCAGAAGTTTGCGTTAGTTACAGATTGCTACAGATTGTTCTGTTTTTAACAGATTCTGTTTTTCGTGTGTTGTTTGCTTATTTCAATGCATCTATGGCTAATAAATTAGTTTATAAACCATAAGGAAGTTGGAATACAGTAGGTTTAACACCAAAATAAATAAAGAATGAGTTCATTGCAGTATCTTATGTGGTGGTTTTGTTTTCTTTCACTAACGGAGCTTATAAGATTTCCTGTTGAGTTTTGTGTTGTGAACTTTTCAAGTTTTGGGTAAAGCTTTTATGGACTATGGAATAAAGAGTGGCAAGAGCCTAAGATTGGGGATGCTTATAGCACCCCAGGATATTCAAGAATATCCAAAATACTAAGCTTGGGGATGCTCCGGGAAGGCATCCCCTCTTTCGTCTTCGTTCATTGGTAACTTTACTTGGAGCTATATTTTTATTCACTACATAATATGTGGTTTGCTTGGAGCGTCGTGTATTATATTGGTCTTTTCTTGTTAGTTTACCACAATCATCCTTGCTGTAACACACCTTTTTGGAGAAGCCTATTTGACTAGAATTTGCTAGAATACTCTATGTGCTTCACTTACATCTTTTGAGCTTGATAGTTTTTGCTCTAGTGCTTCACTTATATCTTTTAGAGCTTGGTGGTGGATTAATTTTATAGAAATTGCTAGTCTCTCATGCTTCACTTATATTATTTTGAGACTCTCTTAGAACAGCATGGTATTTGCTTTTGTTGCAAAGTTGGTCCTAGAATGATGAGCATCCAAGTTGGGTATAATAAAAACTATCATAGGAAGTGAATTGGATGCTAGGATCAATTTGATGCTTGATAAGTGTTTTGAGATATGGAGGTAGTAATATTAAAGTCATGCTAGTTGGGTGATTATGGATTTAAAGAATGCTTGAGTTGAGGTTTGTGATTCCCATAGCATGCACGTATGGTGAACCGCTTTGTGATGAAGTTGGAGCACAATTTTATTTATTGATTGTCTTCCTTATGAGTGGCAGTCGGGGACGAGCGATGGTCTTTTCCTACCAATCTATCCCCCCTAGGAGCACGCGTGTAGTTCTTTGGTTTTTGATGACTTCTAAATTTTTACAACAAGTATATGAGTTCTTTTGATTAATGTTGAGTCCATGGATTATACGCACTCCTTTCACCCCTCCATTATTGCTAGCCTCTCTTGTATCGTGCAACTTTCGTCGGTATCATACACCCACCATACTCCTTCCTCAAAACAGCCACCATACCTACCTATTATGGCATTTCCATAGCCATTCCTAGATATATTGCCATGCAACTTTCCACCGTTTCGTTCATATGACACACATTACTTTTGTCATATTGCTTTTTGCATGAACATGTAGTTGACATTGTATTTGTGGCGAAGCCACCGTTCATGATTCTTTCATACATGTCACTCTTGATTCATTGCATATCCCGGTATACCGCCGGAGGCATTCATATAGAGTCATATTTTGTTCTAAGTATCGAGTTGTAATTGTTGAGTTGTAAAAAATAAAAGTGTGATGATCATCATTATTAGAGCATTGTCCCAGTGAGGAAAGGATGATGGAGACTATGATTCCCCCATAAGTCGGGAAGAGACTCCAGAAAAAATAAAAAAAAGGGGAGGCCATAAAAAAGAAAAGAAAAGGCCCAAAATAAAAAAATGAGAGAAAAAGAGAGAAGGGACAATGCTACTATCCTTTTACCACACTTGTGCTTCAAAGTAGCACCATGATCTTCATGATAGAGAGTCTCATATGTTGTCACTTCGATTAACTAGTGGGAATTTTTCATTATAGAACTTGGCTTGTATATTCCAATGATGGGCTTCCTCAAAATGCCCTAGGTCTTCGTGAGCAAGCAAGTTGGATGCACCCCACTAGTTTTCTTTTGTTGATCTTTCATATATTTATAGCTCTGGTGCATCCGTTGCATGGCAATCCCTACTCACTCACATTGATATCTATTAATGGGCATCTCCATAGCCTGTTGATACGCCTAGTTGATGTGAGACTATCTTCTTTTTTTTGTCTTCTCCACAACCACTGTTCTATTCCACATATAGTGCTATGTCCATGGCTCACGCTCATGTATTGCGTGAAAACTGAAAAAGTTTGAGATTATTAAAGTATGAAACAATTGCTTGGCTCGTCATTGGGGTTGTGCATGATTAAATACTTTGTGTGATGAAGATAGAGCTTAGCCAGACTATATGATTTTGTAGGGATAACTTTCTTTTGGCCATGCTATTTTGAGAAGAAATGATTACTTGCTTAGTATGCTTGAAGTATTATTATTTCTTATGTCAATATGAACTTTTATTTTGTATTACTTGGATCTGAATATTCAAGCCACAATAAAAGAAAATTACATTATGAATTATGCTAGGTAGCATTCCACATCAAAAATTCTCTTATTATCATTTACCTACTCGAGGACGAGCAGGAATTAAGCTTGGGGATGCTTGATACGTCTCCAACGTATCTATAATTTTTTATTGTTCCATGTTATTATATTACCTGCTTTGGATGCTTATGGGCTTTATTTTACATATTTATATCATTTTTGGGACTAACATACTAACCGGAGGCCCAGCCCATATTGTTGTTTTTTTGCCTATTACAGTATTTCGAAGAAAAGGAATATCAAACGGAGTCCAAACGGAATGAAACCTTCGGGAGCGTTATTTTTGGAACAAATCTGATCCGGAGAGCTTGGGGTGCAAGTCAAGAAAGCTCCGAGGGCCCCACGAGATAGGAGGGCGCGCCCCCCTGTCTCGTGGGCCCCTCGGGCGTCCACCGACGTACTTCTTCCTCCTATATATACCTACGGACCCCGAAAACATCCAAGGGCACCACGAAACACAATTTCCACCACCGTAACCTTCTGTATCCGCGAGATCCCATCTTGGAGCCTTCGCCGGCACTCTGCCGGAGGGGGAATCAACCATGGAGGGCCTCTACATCAACACTCTTGCCCCTCCTATGAGTTGTGAGTAGTTTACCACAGACCTACGGGTCCATAGTTATTAGCTAGATGGCTTCTTCTCTCTTTTTGGATCTCAATACAATGTTCTCCCCCTCTATTGAGGAGATCTATTTGATGTAATCTCTTTTTGCGGCGTGTTTGTCAAGATCCGATGAATTGTGAGTTTATGTTCAGATTTATCTATGGTTATTAATTGAATCTTCTCTGAATTCTTTTATGTATGATTGAGTTATCTTTGCAAGTCTCTTCAACTTATCGGTTTGGTTTGGCCTACTAGATTGATCTTTCTTGCCATGGGAGAAGTGCTTAGCTTTGGGTTCAATCTTGCGGTGATCTTACCCAGTGACAGAAAGGGTTGCAAGACATGTATTGTATTATTGCCATCGAGGATAACAAGATGGGGTTTATATCATATTGCATGAGTTTATCCCTCTACATCATATCATCTTGCTTAATGCGTTACTCCGTTCTTATGAACTTAATACTCTAGATGCATGCTGGATAGCAGTCGATGTGTGGAGTAATAGTAGTAGATGCAGGCAGGAGTTAGTCTACTTGTTTTGTATGTGATGCCTATATACATGATCATGCCTAGATAACGTCATAATTATTCGCTTTTCTGTCAATTGCTTGAAAGTAATTTGTTCACCCACCGTAATACTTATGCTCTCGAGAGAAGCCTCTAGTGAAACCTATGGCCCCCGGGTCTATCTCCTATCATATTTGCTTTCAATCTACTTTTATTTGCATCTTTACCTTTCTTGCATCTTTATCATAAAATACCAAAAATATATTTATCTTATCATACTATCTCTATTAGATCTCACTTTTGCAAGTGGCCGTGAAGGGATTGACAACCCCTTTATTGCGTTGGTTGCGAGTTCTCAGTTTGTTTGTGTAGGTGCATGGGACTTTTGAGGAGCCTCCTACTGGATTGATACCTTGGTTCTCAAAAACTGAGGGAAATACTTATGCTACACTTCCTGCATCACCCTCTCCTCTTTGGGGAAAACCAACGCTAGCTCAAGACGTAGCACTGCGTAATGTCAATTATTATATCATTGCAATTTTATGTGATGTATTGTACTAACTCTAAATCCTTATATTTTTTTGTAGTACTTGTACTGGGAGAAGGTGCAACATGTCGAAGGCGGTTGCGCCTATAATCCCAACTTGTCCATACAACCTCTTATGAGGAATTGGACCGAAGGTGCAGCCACTAGGAGAGATCGGTTCGACTATGACAATGGGCGCGGCTGTGGTAACGTCAAGGTAAGCCATTGTGTTTTGTCTTTCTTAAATGTTTTGCAACTAAATAATATTTATTTTGAATTCATCACATGTACTTCAATATCGCATGCAGATCGAAAATAATATCACCCAAGAGTATAGGGCACAGGAGCCAAAAATCCCAAATAATGCGCCTACCATGAAGCCAAAAATCAAGCCTGCAAATGGAAATGCAAAGAAGTCGACGACAGCCCCAATGTCGGAAGATTTGATGGAGCTTCTAATGAAGCGGTGCATGGACTTCATACACACCCAGATGAGGCAAATCCCTGATCAAGTTGCTGAGGTGTCACACCCTAACTTCATAGTTTACAGTTAGTTTCCTATTTTAAACCATGCAAGCATTACTAACTTTATATTTCTATTGCCGAGGTTGTTGGATAAGTTGAACAAATCAGGTGTCATGTACAAGCTGGCTGCTGACGTGCCATCCGTGGACAATGATGTGGATCAAGAACTGGATTCGTTCGAGAATGGTCCATTTGAAAAGAAGGAATTCATGTACAAGGATGACATAGACTCACATGGAGAGCCTGTCATTGACATGACGCAGCCTGATGAAGTGGTTCCCAACCATAAAACCATACCTGAGGTTCTATGTATATATATTTCTGTCTATAATTTTCTCCTTTAATTTTTTTACGTGCTGAAATGTTCACACGATTTTGTTTGCGAAACAGAAAACTCCACCGAAGATGAATGGACACAAGGAAGCTTCACCTATTGAGTGTAAGGATGAATGTGGCGCTACACCCGAAAACCCTTGGGTGGTTGGTAATTCTACTCAAGCACCTTCACCGGACATAGACATTTGTCCATCTTTTGTCAGCAAGTTCATGGCTAAGGTGAATGGAAAAAAGGGTGGAACAATCGATAAAGATGAGGAAGTTATGTCCGGTAAGCGGAAGCGGACCGTTCCCAAGAAATTTG
This sequence comes from Triticum aestivum, assembly GCF_018294505.1. Taxonomy (NCBI): domain Eukaryota; kingdom Viridiplantae; phylum Streptophyta; class Magnoliopsida; order Poales; family Poaceae; genus Triticum; species Triticum aestivum. The sequence goes on from NC_057810.1 coordinate 688,114,586, forward strand.
AATCCCCCTACGCACTTGACAAGCCCAGCAGGCGTACCAACCATGGTCAGAAACCCTCCGGTACCCGTTCTGCTAGTAGAGGTATCGTATCTAACTTTCTTAATTTGTTATATACTATGAATGCATATGATCACCATTGTTGACATTCATATTATTTCTGAAAATTATGAGCCGGAGGTTGTGGCAGATGAGTTGACGCCGGAAATAATTTATGCAGCTGTTTCATATGTCGAGTTAGCTGCTAGCACCGAGAAGAATAAGGGGAAGAAAGTTTACTAGAGTGAAGGGCGTGGCATATCTCTGACTTCCAAAAGGAGTCAACCGGTGATAACTCATAGATGGCCATCGGACGATGTAAGTACTACTTGCATGTCCTGTTATTAAAATTCTCAATAATCTATGTCTCAACTTTCAACATCTAATACCTTGATATTACATGAAGGTTATTGATGCTTATATGGGACATTTGGAGCTGTGCGTTGGTCATGATGGTTACCTCTGTCCAGCGTCGAGGTCCAAATTCCTTGTAGATCGTGCTATCGCACGAGACGATCCATTGTCGTCGAGCTGCAACATGGATAGTGCTCTTTCCAAAGCAGGAGCAGTTAATAGAGTCACGCAAGAGGATACTGTGCGTATTAAGGTACGTTATGTTTGTAATTCTTCACTACAGGACATTTCATCAAGTATTTCGTTTGATCCATAATGGTATTTTGCACTGTAGACGTATATCGCGTTGAATATCAACAATTCCCACTGGATGACCGTGGTCATGCACTTGATCAAGCAAGAAATCCAAGTTCTCGATTCACTCTATCCTCTGGACCTGACAGAAAAGACTGTCAAAGCACTCATAATATAACCAACATTTGTACCATTGGTCTTACATGTTGTTTATGATTCTTCTTTAACAATATCCTCTTTATAGCGAATGGCTATAGCACACGATATGCACCAAGCAAATCTTATTACACCAGGGAAATATCCGGACGTAAGTAGGTGGCCTATCAAGGAGTATGACATGCCCCAGCAAGAGGATGGGTGAGTTAGTAGGACATCATGCACATTCAAACAACAACACACATGTTCGTATTGCCCACCGCTAATGTTTGCATATATACCAGGAACTCTTGTGGCCTATTTTTCATAGAATGTCTAGAACATTGGGACGGGGACCGAATGATCCGCGATTTTTCATAGGTATGTTGTTTTTTACGTTTGTAGACTAGCTAGTATGGTCGTGTAGCAACTTTGGTTCATGTAACCTTTATGTCATTTTTTGCAGGCCACCATTGACGCAAGGAGAAGACGTTTCGTTGCCGAGTTGATTATGTCACCTTCGAACGCGATGGAGTGTGTGAAGAACAAAATTCGCGAAATCGCAAGGAAAAGGCGTGCCTGAAGAATTCATGCGGCATGCAAGAGTCAAGTTTTAGTCGTTTGGATTTAGTCCGGTCGAAGGTTTCGACAGCATGATTATCTTAGGGTTTCTATCATTTTTATGTAATAAACAGGGAATCTCGAATATTGTGACACATACATGTGTATGTGTCTCTCAGACAATAGGCTCGTACTAGACAATTCGGTCATACAATTCGCCCGACGAAGACAATTTGGTCGTACCAATAAAGTTTTGGCTTCACTTATCAATTGTTCTTGCTTAATATTTTTCTCATTCTCCAATTTTTTATCATTGTATTTATCACATTAATAGTATTTGCATTCTATTTTTCTCTTCAACTGCTCTCCGAAGTTTGATATTAAAATTTTCACATTCTTTACTTTTTTTAAAACTCTATCAAGCTTAGCCTTCTGTCTTAGCTCTCTGCATGTCATCAACTTGCATAATCTCCTGGTAATTCCCCCTCATCACATGATTATGAAAAGTAGTCATGTTAGCTAAGTAAATATATCGAGCCAAAACGTATTACACAGATGAAAATAAGTCATGTCAGCTCGTTGGATCTATCGCGTGTTATCAGGCATCATGTTTTTCTATTTTGTTTTACAAACCCGTCGCTTTTTATTGTACATATAATTAACTTTTTCTGTACTCACCATGATGTCAGGCACGACCCATCTAACCACGCGAGGGGCCCCACAGGGGGCCTATCGTGCCAACAGCGCTACACAAGCCCATTTTGCTAGGTTCACATCGATCTTTCCCCTTTTCTTGTTTCCCTTCCAAATCCCTAGCCCTCTTTCTCCATTTGCGCCTCCAAATCTCGACGGAGAAAGCATGACAGCGAGCTGGGCGTCGGGCGGCGGCGGCTGCAGCGAGAAGAGCGGTAGAGACCGCAAGTTAGGTCGAACCCTGGGTCCTGGAAGCAGGTGGGGCGGATTCAGTGGAATAGGAGGTAGCGGCGGCGAATCGAGTGGAACAGGGGAAGGGGGTTTCGTGGGTGGCAGTGGGCCGGGAGAACCCACAACTAGGGTTTCTTCAGTGCTACACTTTGGTGGCAAAAAGGTAAGTTCTTTACAGTTGTTCTTTACATTGCGGCATTGTCGCCCACAATTCATGACCTGTGGCCCTGACAAGCTCCATCTATTTGGTCATCGGGAAACACTTGGTGGCCGTGTCTGCATAGATGCAGACAATTTTGGTAGCGCATTAGTGGGATGTGTGTTTGATGTTAGTCTACTGAGCATGATCTTCAAACTAGTACTGCTATTGCGGTCAAGCTGCAAAAAAGTTCAGTGTTTAACGCTTGCAGTGACAAGTTAAGTTATAAATCTACTTGAATTGCTAATGATTTATTTAGGATGATATCACTTCTGAGTATGTTGAATGGGTTGATAAGGAGTGGGATAACAAAGCAAAGTCAGTCATTAAGTATCTTGCCATGAAGAACAAGAAACTGGAGACTATAATATTACAGAATATGAAGCTGAAATTAAAAGGAATGAGAAAGAAGAGAGGGCAATGGTTAAGATGCACAAGGAAATATTGCTCTATAGGGATAGGATTTTAGGATTTGGAGGTCTTTTGTATCTTGGCCTGCTTGCCATTATGATTGTTGTCATAGTTAGCAAGTAGATTGTTCATAAAATTATTGACATCATTGTAGTTGACTTGATGAAATGCTGATGAATATTTGCTAATCAGTTTATGGGCAAAGATTAACAGAGATTGCAGCAGAAATAACATGGGGCCATCATGATTGGTAGACAATGCACTTTTGGCATGTTCTACATTTGGCAGACAATGCATTTTGGCATGTTCTATATTTGGTAAGTGATGCACATGGGCACATCACCTAGCAACACTACTGATATGTGCAGTAGCCCAGTTCATTGTCTTTTTGCAACATAGGAGCAACATCTAGCAGCACCTACACCTTTGATGCAACACTGAAGCAAGCAACAATACATATTCAATATTCTGAAATTTAACTGAACTTGACACTTTGGGTGAGGAGTAGATATTCAGTTCTTCAGCCACAAAGAACCCGACCAAACCATACCGATTGCATAACTTATATGCTTACATATAAAAGCATACCTAACCAACATCAAACCCAAAATAATGTTAACTTATATGCTGAAACATATAACAACATACCTAACTTAAGATAACCAGCAGCTTCCTCCTCCTTCAGCAAATGTGCCCATCTTCACTTCTTCAGAAATTTGAGGCGGCGTGAGCGGCACACCACACACGGAGAAGCCTTCTTCTTGACCGCCGTCCTATTCAACAGCTGCGCTACCCGATCCTGAGCCACCTGATCCTGAGTCACCTCCTCTTCTTCCACCTTCACTATGTCAGGGTGGACGGGAAGGAGCTCGACATCGATGTCAGAGCCCAACGGCATGACTGGCTTCGGCACGTGGCGGACCTAGTAGTCTGGGCTGACGGGCGCAGGTAGAGCGAGCTCGACATCGACGCGCTCCGCCCTCGACGCGACGCGTGCTGGATCTGGCCGTAGCGTCATGGTGGTGGAGCAGTACATCCACCACCTTGTGCGCTGAACAGGGGAGTTGCTCAGTGTGGCCTCTCGCATTGCCTAGACGAGGAGGAGAGCCGGCGGGACACCGCGGCCGTAGGGGAAGGCGTGCTTCTTCTTGGCATTGGTGAGGACTTTGACGAGGCCACGCGTGTGGTTGACCAACATCTCTTTGCTGGGGAACCAGCCACACACCTCCATCAACTGCGTGCGCCATCCCTCCTCATCGACGGCGAGCTCCATCATCGCTCTCTGCCAGTCGAGGCTTTTCTCCATGGAGGCGGCTACAGCGGTCGCCGGCGAGGGTTTTCTCGATCTACTGTAGGTGGGGATAAGAGGGGAGTTCGAACCGGTGCGTGAGGTAGGTGGGTGAATGTGTAGTGGGGAGTGGTAAGTTACTTATTTAATGGCAGTTAGGACATGGGGAGGGTAAATGTACAATATTCTTTCTACCATGTATAATTAATTTATTTAGGTCGGATTTTGTTGTTTATTTAGAGATGTAAAAGGTTGACACTCCCACTAAACAAAGTGCCGATTGAGTTGCTCCAATATATAGGAACCAAACACTCGATGTTAAACATCGAACTAAATTTGATGCCATAATGTGAAAAGGATATATTGTCCTGTTCACTCGATTCATTCGTAAAAAAATGAAGCAAGTGTTCTACTCTTCTTCCTTCTCCACTTTTCTGCACATCATAAAAGACAAGATAAGTTAATGAATGATAAATTTTTCAATAATGCACAATGCATACAAACACTTACTTCTAATTTAGTTTGCATTTCTTGCTACGTTTAGTGTGTCCTAGCAATTTGCAAGTGCCACACTAGGTTTTCAACTCATCAAAAGAGAGTGGTCTACCATTTTTCGAGATAGGGCGGTTCTCATCTACCTTTGTTGCACCTTTGCTTGACACTTTCATAGGATCTTTAACTGCGACCATGTTGCCTTCACCATCGTCTACATATTCAACTGCACACCTACTAAAGTCATTTGTATTCTTTCTCAAATTTTCCTATAGCAGATCATACTCATGACTCTTAGCTATCACAGCCTGCAAACTATCATGTAACTGATCCCACAAAGCTGGGTGTTTGCATGCCGCATGCATAGCTTCTGACGCTAACACACTCACCTGTCTATATATCATTCTTTCCATTGCCCCAGTCCAACCAAATCCCAGCAGATCTCTTGTGTGCCTCGCGGGCAGTCCCAACCTTGCTTGTTTCGTGAACCGAACAAGAACTAAACACTTTGGTATTTCAGATATGTTCAAGTACTTCTGTACGTGGAATATGTGCTAGCAAGGTAGACCCTTTCAAATCATTCTTCTGCAGCTGCACCGTATAGGTTTACCGGAATTTACTCGTGTATACTCCACCCAAAAATGCATCTTCCGGTTATTCTTCTAGGCCACAATGTACTGTTGTGATCCGTCTCCCAGCTTAATTTCTACAATCTCCATGCCACCAATTTTTTTAAGATCATCTTGCAACATATAGAAGTTTGTTGGAGTGAAGACGTGAGAAGCAGCTATCTCAAGTTCCCTCCGGCTAGTAACTGGCACCGGTAAACTCTGTGAGGCCGTGCAGTCATCTCGCGCCTCGTTTTCACGGATACGTACAACGGTGTTCTCATAATGCAAAATCGTATCCACCAGGGTCATTTCACCATCTAGGAGGCATGAGTTCAGGCTTTCACTCTGCTGGTTGCTTTTCATGCCAAGCCAAAACCCCTCTGTCAGATAAGCCACGGCCCACAGTCTACTCTTCTTATACATCCGTCTGAACCATGTTACAGTTTTTCCGACTACCATCTTTTGGTAAACGCGTGCCATCTCTCCTCAAACGTGGCCGTGGACGTAATGTAGTATAGAAGTGTTCGGAACTCCTTCAAGGACTTGTGACTGGGGTGAATCATCATATTTTCTTTTATATGCCACGTACATATACAGTGCCACACGTCTGGCAAGACTTCACGAATTGCCTTGATCATCGCAGCATCGGCGTCTGTGATTACACTCTTCGGCATCTTTTGACACATGGACCTCAAAAAAGTCTGCAACAGCCACAGGTATGTCTGTTCGGTCTCGTCCGAAACTATGGCACAACCAAAAACAGTGGTCTTCCAGTGATTGTTAAGACCAACAAAATGTATGAATGGCATACCATAGCGGTTCGTCTTGTACGTGCTGTCAAATACAAGCACGTCGCCGAAGTCCTCATAGTCATGACGAGACTGGGAGTCACACCAGAACATCCTATTCAAGTGTCCTTCCTTATCTAGCTTGTACTCGAAAAAGATGCTAGGATCCCTTTGTTTCCTACTGGCCATGATGCCTATGGCTGTGGCAGCATCACCTTTTGAAAGCAGCTTCCTCTTCTCCCTGGCGCAAAGGTTGCATATTTCATGCCTGGTAAAACCAACACCGCCATACCATACATGTTTGCTGATGAAGGAATCCATCATGTCGTGAATTCTAATCCCTACAGCTACCAATGGACATTATCTCATGCTTCTGGTACTCTTTGATTTTTCTGTGGGACCAAAGAAAAGGTACCTCGTCCGGTCCTGCCACCATATGGCTATGCTTGTCCTCAAAACTTGCAACATGCCAAACCCCACGCTTTTGGTCAAGCTTGATGGTCAGGTGTGCTTCGCAAAAGCAGCGTGTCTCGGCTCTGAGCCTACGGCTGTGTCCTTCCTCGGTGAGCAACTTGCTGTCACGTTTCCCTTGTCTGGAACAAACAAACCGCCTATAACACATATGATATGACTCGGTTTTGCTATACCTGACCTTATTCTTTCTAATGCTGAAACCATTAACTCAAGCATAGCTGTTGTAGAAATCATACGCAGCATCATGAGACATAAAAGTCATATCCATTATCTGCATGAACATATCCCTCTTATCATCTGCACTGGCAGTATCTTGGACATTCTTTGCCCCATCATCTTCTGTCACCTACAAAATCAAAACATAGCCATGAAAACAGTTTTCTATGGTTTAACATTACTTTCATAGAACATTGATTACATAAATACCTCACTCGTGATGACCGACGACTGCGAATCTCCAGAATTAGGTGCATCTAATGATTCGTCGTTAAGGCCTGTCTCCATGTCGGATTCACTGTAATAATCGTACGCATTATGACATTTAGAAATGAACTGAAAAATACAACACAAATACATAATTACTTATCATATAATATTCCAGAATGAATTCAATTTGCATGCTAATAAAAAATTTCACTTACGTACCTGACTAATGTAATCTTCATTTGAGAGCTCCTAATTGTTTTCCTGACCATCATCATGCTCATCCATCTACAAATTTTCAACACAAAAATATAATGTTGTCGGATGGCACCAAAAAATTACAAGATGATAATGCCACTCACATTAAAATCTTTCCATTCGTTCCCATTCTCTGACTGATCTCCAAGCCTGAATTTTCATCACCTAACCAATCTTCTATCTAGTCTTTCATCAGTTCTCCAAACTCCATGTCTACCATCATATCAGTTAACTCCTCGTCCGCCATTTCCTACAACAAATAATATGTACCAACACATGTGAAAACATTATCAATGAAGAAATATCAACACATAGCACATGATCACGGATGTTATGTAAACAACCCCAACCGAGGCCGTTCAGATCTGCCAAACCAAGTCAGGAAGATGGCCGCAACACCCATCATGATCACTTTCAATCGCGAGGAGCAGCACTACAAAACCTAGCTAGATCTGTGATTACCTCTACCGCCGGATACCTAGGTTAGCCGCCACATCAAATAAGGATAGTCCTGGTGGACACAGCCGACGGCAACCGACGCTACATGAACCCTACACTGAAGAAACCTAGATCACGAGGAGCAGCACTACCGGAACAAGATCCATGATCACATGCGCCACCGGGTAGGTAGGTTACCCGCCCCGCTAGGTTAACCACTACCTCTGATGGCGGCAGTTCGTTCAATGTTGCCACGAGCGAGAGTAGAGGGGTGCGGGGGGGTGCGAGATGCGGTACCTGTGAGCGCTGGAGATTCACGATGTTGCCGCGCCCGCTGTCCGACGAGATCGCCGGCGACGAGATAGCCACGCGCCGCTGGAGATCTACTGCGTGAATTATGGAGCTGCGTGAATGCTCGCGAGATTGATGGAGCTGCGTGAATGATTGGATCCGGCAGGTCCTACGTGGTCGTGGGGTCGTGTGATGTTTTTTTTCCGGACCAGGGTACTGTACATATACGGTCTGGGTTGTATAGGGCTAGATAGGGCTTGGCAGGGCTAGACAGGGCTTGGATATGGGCTACGGCGGGCCAGGAAAAACCCAAACTCATGGGGACAGAAATGCCCCTCGGAAATTAGGTTAGGGGGAGCACCAGAGCAGGGCTCATCACTTATAGGTTGGATTGGTTTAGATTGATTGGTACACATGTACATGTATGGATTGGTTTGGATTTGGTTTGGATTACAAACTTTTCCCGGGTCTACTCATGTTTCAGTACACAAGCCAGAACAATGGCTTTAACTACCCTAGACCATTCTTAACTTGATGAGAAATATCTGAAAATTGTAACTCTCATAGTTATACGGACTAGTTAGGCCTCTTAAGTGTAAAAGATTCATAACAGAACTATACTGAAACTGACAGCAAGGAGTTCAAAAATGTGTAACTCCCATAATCCTTAACAAAATCTAGAGCTTTATCCACTTTCCCTGTATAGAATCTGCCTCTACAGTATTTTAAAATGCAAATCAACAAATACTATTGTAACTGAAACTGTGGTAGCCTGCGGACAACGAGTGGATACGGGAGGAGCCGAGGAGGAAGGGGAATGGACGCAAGTCAAGTTAACAGGATTCTATAAAAAAATTGGGCCTAGTTCAAGAATAAGGAGACGCGGGTAGTATATAATCCGAGTCTCCGATTTATCGGTCTGGTCATTGCAGTCTCGTCTTCCCGAGTCGCGTCTGCATCGCAATTTGACTATATTGAAGACCAGATAAATACATTCGAGACTCTTTTGGTGTAAATGCGTCTCTGATATGTCATTAGAGCCATGTTTTAAATCAGTGCCTCCAAATATGGTGTCTTCTTAGTTTCTTACATAGTGATTGCAGTAGAAAACTTACGATGAAAAAATTAGAAACTTCACTAAACATGTAACATTACGTGGAATAGGCGAATAACAAGTTTCCATCGTGTAAACGTTGTGAATTGCAGTAAGACGATGTATTTCTCTACTATTGCAATGGAATTGGAACATCGTACAAGGTCTTATTTTTGTATTGAACCAGTCACTAGCCGTGCATTGTTTCTCCTACTCGTCGGTGAGCAAAACTTGTTGGTAGAGACACTAGAAATCAATCAAGAATCACGTTTAGTTTGGCCATCTAATATTGTTCGTAGTCTATCTTTTGGTGTTTCGGCGAGCAAAACTCTCGAAGCTCCATGCAAAAGTAGGACATGTTTTCTGTTTTGTCGAGAAATATAAGACAACCATCTATTGCTACGAAAGTGCTTGCGACAAGCATGTTCCTTTTGTCTCCCAATTTTGCGTGGCAACAGGCACTAGATGGCATCGCCTTCCGTGGTTAAGTAATTGCGGTTCCTGAGAAGCAGTAACTATTACCTTTTTTTGATCATGTGTGGCACTGGGTATTGTAAATCGGTGTGCCGTTTTTCAAAGATGGCGCTACAGAGAGAGGGGGTGGGGTTCCATCATAACTTTAAGATTGAACGACATGGGACTTCACGGTACAGAAAAGAGAGGCAAGCCGTGTATTTTGCACTAACAAAAAATACACTTCCGTGATGATACGTGTTTGTCACAGTAGGTCGCGTTTTCTGTCATGCATGTACATTCATGACAATTTTATGACAGAATCAAGATAGTCATACATGTGCTATCGTAGAAGTGTTCCATGACATTACCAAAATTATCATCACGGAAGTGTACACTTCCATGATGATAAATCGCGCGTCGTAGAAGTGCTTTCGTCAAGGATGACCGACAAATGGCATCCACCGTAACGCGACGCCGTTAACCGTCATTAACCTATCGGGTCCGGTTTTTGGATCCAATAACCCGCTAACAGCCACGACCAATGCAGATTTTCCACGTGTAAAATTATCATTGGCTGACAGATCCACGCGTCAGCTCCGCGTTGGCACAGGTGTCACTCATCCAACGGTCGAGATGGGCCTATGATATGTTGACACGTGCACCGGCCCGAAGGTGGCCCATAAAGTTTAAATGGGCCGGCCCAACCGAGGGCCCATAAGATTTAGCGGACCATAATGGGCTGGCCCAGCTAAAGGCCCATAAGATTTTGCAGACCATAATGGGCCGGCCCAGCTAAGGCCCACAAAATTTAGCGGACCATAATGGGCTGGCCCAGCTAAAGGCCCACAAGATTTTGCAGACCATAATGGGTCGGCCTAGCTAAAGGCCCACAAGATTTAGTGGACCACAATGGGCCAGCCCAGCTAAAGGCCCACAAGATTTTGCAGACCATAATGGGCCGGCCCAGCTAAAGGCCCAACATTCTCTGTCAAATCGGCCCGTCAACAGCCTGTCCTAAACTTGTCATCAACGCGGCCCATGGTCACTTCTAGCCCGTTAACAGTCCGCTAAGTAATTGGACCGAATTATGGCCCGGTGCATTTCCGGCCTGTTAAAGGTCCTGCTTCATTTGGGCCCATTTACAGGCCATCAAAACTATCGGCCCATAAACGACCGTGAAGGATTTGGGTCATATTCGGCCATGTCTGACATTCGGCCTATTAGAGGCCCACTATAGATTTGGGCCACTTTCGGCCTGTTGTCATTTTCGGCCTGTTGACGCCGGACGAAAACCATGGGCCATATGTGGCCCAACGTCATATCGGGCCCATTAACGGCCCATATAAAAATGACGATAATCTAGCCCGACCAAAGTTTCGGCCTGTTAAAGGCCCGTGTATTAGGTCGGCGCATTTACGGCACGTCCGAATTTCGGCCTGTCAAAGATCCGCATCGTAAATGGGCCACCAGTTCGGCCTGCTAAGACCAGTGGGTTATTTGGCACAATCAGGGCCCAATCTCACTTTCGGTCTATTAAAGGCCAATGTTTTTTATGGGCTCGAGATATTTACACCTGTAAACGGCCTATTTTTACTGAGGGTCGTAATTATGTTTAGGCATGTTAAAGGCCCACTATGGGCACAGGCCTACCAGAAAAATATGAAAGCTTATGTTGATGTAGGCACAAATATTTTTAGTGGGCTACATGCCAATTTCGGCCCGTAATCGTTTTTAGCCCAATTGGAATGGGCCCGACGAATGTTGGCATGTTGGGCTCCTACAAAGCTTTCGGCCGAAAACATTACTAAGATAAACCTACACTATACAAAAATAGCATCGTAATTACTGCAGCCTGTGGCAGCATGATAATGATGTATCACAACAAAATAAATTCCAACCATACAACAAAAGGCCTGTTGGCATAAAGTTAACGGTCCTTCCAGATAAAAGCACCATTGGATGTATAGAAGCATAGATCATTTGACCTGAGTGCTAATGTTTCAGGCTGTAGAATCTGATGGAGCAGCACGATCTTCACCTTTTTCCGCCATTGCTCTTGAACAACGAAGCGAATGTCTGATAGTCTGGTTTCAAAACCATTCATATCTTGGCGACATTTGTCAACCACTATTCTTGTTTCCAAAACGGCATGCATTAGGGATTGGACTTGTGTCTGGAGCATAGATATATCACTCTGTCTAGCAGGAAGATTTTGTTCAGTAGGCGATTTGGACGAGGTTACCTTGACAACCAACCAAGAATTACGCAGGAAGGTGCTTTTTGCACTGTTAGTGGAGAGATGTTGATGCACTGCAACAAGAGGTGACATTGTGTCTGTGGTAGCCTCGTCACCTTCAGTTGGTTGTGGTTGTTCAATCATTTGTTCCATAGCTTCCTGAAAGTTTGAACTTGTAGATTAGTTTACCAGCTAAGTTACTAATGAGATAAAAACAAACAAAGTAGGTTAAACATTGATACATAACTTATTTTGGTGAACTACTGTAATACATTAGCATGTATTGTAGTGCCAACTACATAATAAAATCACTTTCGGAACATATGTCCATGTAGCATGACTACTGTATTGTCAATTTCCTCACATTCGTTGACATCTAAGGATAAAGAGACATGGTTTAAAGTAGGATGAACATAGTATGACATCATTCATATCATGGGCAAACAGATATAAAACAAACAGGCTATTTTATCATTGTGTGCGCACGTGAACATAACAACTAGATTACAGATCAAGACCAAAAGAATATCATTCATCTCTTTTAAACCATGTAAGGTGAAATGATACGTTAAGACAACTGTGTATAAAAGTGAATAGAGTAACTGACATTGGCTGCAAACCAAGTAGTTAAATGAACACATCACAGTACCAATCAGTTCAAGGCAGGAGGAGTAAGGACTTACAACAGCGGCTTGAACTGGTGTGCTCATGCCCTTCATCTTGCTGGTGTGGCAATCCTTGAAGATTTGCACTGCATTCGGTTCAGGTTCTTTTTGGTCCGCACGGGCTTTCCTTTGTATTTGGAAGAAGTCAATATAGATACGATAATATGGCACAATAAAAGAAGGAAGTAGCAGCTATTTACAAGAGCCTCGTAGTGTGCAATATAGCTATGAGATCCTGTTGTCTGTTGGAATTTCACTTTAGAACGGTTGGTTTTGTTCTTCAAACAGTTAGCCTAGAAGAAGATACACTTGTAAGGCACATACATAAATACAAGTTCAATATGTGGTCTGATCAAATATATATAGCTTACCTGATACTTTGGATCAGACCAGTGTTTAACAAGGGCTGTCTAGTCTTCATCTGTAATATATTCCACTGGAGTTGTTTGGGCGATTTCATTGTTAGCCTTGCCTTCAAAGTGAGATTTTCTAAGGTGGTACCTATACTGTCGCAGAGCAGACAGAAAAACATGAGTGCATGCTTGTTTAGTTGCATCATCTTTCGGATCCAACTTGAACCTCATATGTTGAAAAAAGAATGTGAGTCTTATTAGGAGGAAGCTAGAAAGTATGGGACAGAGCAAGACAATATTACTAATTGCGATGAATAACATTACTTATGGATAAATGGTCAAGGAAGGTGTTAAACTGGGTATTGTCTTTCTCATTCCTGTACTGGATCCACGTTGGGAGGATACGTGCATGACACCTAACGGCAATGGCTGCCTCTAATACTAACTTGGCTTACTCTGTAGCATCACGTGCCCTTTTTAAACCTACCTCAAAATGGATCTCCATTCTTCCTCCTTTAGATTTTGTTAATCTGTCAAGCATTATCCCTGATGTATGTTTCCGCTTGCACCGTGGTGCTAGTTCAACAACGAATATGGAAAGTGTTAGTGTACATCAAACTGTGAGAGTACATATAAAAGAGCATGCAACTGCAACTTGACTCGGTTAGGTACCGTCTTGGTGTTGATGCTCACGAGGTTCATCTGATCTTGCTGCTACGTCTTGAGCTAGCGTTGGTTTTCCCCGAAGAGGAGAGGGTGATGCAGCAAGTGTAGCGTAAGTATTTCCCTCAGATTTTGAGAACCAAGGTATCAATCCAGTAGGAGGATCCTCAAAAGTCCCACGCACCTACACAAACAAACTGAGAACTCGCAACCAATGCCATAAAGGGGTTGTCAATCCCTTCACAGCCACTTGCGAAAGTGAGATCTAATAGAGATAGTATGATAAGATGAATATATTTTTGGTATTTTATGATATAGATGCAAGAAAAGTAAAGATGCAAATAAAAGTAGGTTGAAAGCAAATATGATAAGAGATAGACCCGGGGGCCATAGGTTTCACTAGAGGCTTCTCTCGAGAGCATAAGTAATACGGTGGGTGAACAAATTACTGTCAAGCAATTGATAGAAAAGCGAATAATTATGACGTTATCTAGGCATGGTCATGTATATAGGCATCACATCCAAAACAAGTAGAACGACTCCTGTCTGCATCCACTACTATTACTCCACACATTGACCGCTATCCAGCAAGCATCTAGAGTATTAAGTTCATAAGAACGGAGTAACGCATTAAGCAAGATGATATGATGTATAGGGATAAACTCATGCAATATGATATAAACCCCATCTTGTTATCCTCGATGGCAACAATACAATACGTGTCTTGCAACCCTTTCTGTCACTGGGTAAGATCACCGCAAGATTGAACCCAAAGCTAAGCACTTCTACGATGGCAAGAAAGATCAATCTAGTAGGCCGAACCAAACCGATAATTCGAAGAGACTTGCAAAGATAACTCAATCATACATAAAAGAATTCAGAGAAGATTCAATTAATAACCATAGATAAATCTGAACATAAATTCACAATTCATCGGATCTCGACAAACACACCGCAAAAAGAGATTACATCGAATAGATCTCCACAAGAGAGGGGGAGAACATTGTATTGAGATCCAAAAAGCGAGAAGAATCCTTCTAGCTAATAACTATGGACCCGTAGGTCTGTGGTAAACTACTCACAACTCATAGGAGGGGCAACGATGTTGATGTAGAGGCCCTCCGTGGTCGATTCCCCCTCTGGCAGAGTGACGGTGAAGGCTCCAAGGTGGTATCTTGCGGATACAGAAGGTTGCGGTGGTGGAAATTGTGTTTCGTGGTGCCCCTGGATGTTTTCGGGGTCCGTAGGTATATATAGGAGGAAGAAGTATGTCGGTGGACGCCCGAGGGGCCCACGAGACAGGGGGCGCGCCCTATAGGGGGGAGGGCACCCTCCTATCTCGTGGGGCCCTCGGAGCTTTCTTGACTTGCACTCCAGGCTCTCCAGATCAGATTTGTTCCAAAAAAACGCTCCCAAAGGTTTCATTCCGTTTGGACTCCATTTGATATTCCTTTTCTTCGAAATACTGAAATAGGCAAAAAAAATAGCAATATGGGCTGGGCCTCCGGTTAGTAGGTTAGTCCCAACAAATGATAAAAATATGTAGAATAAAGCCCATAAGCATCCAAAACAGGTAACATAATAGCATGGAACAATCAAAGATTATAGATACGTTGGAGACGTATCAAGCATCCCCAAGCTTAATTCATGCTCGTCCTCGAGTAGCTAAATGATAAAAAGAGAATTTTTTATGTGGAATGCTAACTAGCATAATTCATAATGTAATTTTCTTTCATTGTGGCATGAATGTTAAGATCCAAGTAATACAAAATAAAAGTTCATATTGATATAAGAAATAGGAATACTTCAAGCACACTAAGCAAGTAATCATGTCTTCTCAAAATAGCATGGCCAAAAGAAAGTTATCCCTACAAAATCATATAGTCTGGCTAAGGTCTATCTTCATCACACAAAGTATTTAATCATGCACAACCCCGATGACGAGCCAAGCAATTGTTTCATACTTTAATAATCTCAAACTTTTTCAACTTTCATGCAATACATGAGCGTGAGCCATGGACATAGCACTATATGTGGAATAGAACGGTGGTTGTGGAGAAGACAAAAAAGGAGAAGATAGTCTCACATCAACTAGGCATATCAACGGGCTATGGAGATGCCCATTAATAGATATCAATGTGAGTGAGTAGGGATTGCCATGCAACGGATGCACTAGAGCTATAAATGTATGAAAGCTCAACAAAAGAAAACTAGTGGGGTGCATCCAACTTGCTTGCTCATGAAGACCTAGGGCATTTTGAGGAAGCCCATCATTAGAATATACAAGACAAGTTCTATAATGAAAAATTCCCACTAGTAAATGGAAGTGATAACATATGAGACTCTCTATCATGGAGATCATGGTGCTACTTTGAAGCACAAGTGTGGTAAGAAGATAGTAGCATTGTCCCTTCTCTCTTTTTCTCTCATTTTTTTATTTGGGCCTTTTCTCTTCTTCTTTTTTATGGCCTCTTTTTTCGTCCGGAGTCTCATCCTGACTTATGGGGAAATCATAGTCTCCATCATCCTTTCCTCAATGGGACAATCCTCTAATAATGATGATCATCACATTTTTATTTTTTACAACTCAACAATTACAACTCGATACTTAGAAAGATATATGACTCTATATGAATGCCTCCGGCGGTATACCGGGATATGCAATGAATCAAGAGTGACATGTATGAAAGAATCATGAACGGTGACTTTGCCACAAATACAATGTCAACTACATGTTCATGCAAAAAGCAATATGACAAAAGTAATCTGTGTCATATGAACGGAATGGTGGAAAGTTGCATGGCAATATATCTCGGAATGGCTATGGAAATTCCATAATAGGTAGGTATGGTGGCTGTTTTGAGGAAGGAGTATGGTGGGTGTATGGTACCGGCGAAAGTTGCATGATACAAGAGAGGCTAGCAATAATGGAGGGGTGAAAGGAGTGCGTATAATCCATGGACTCAACATTAATCAAAAGAACACATATACTTGTTGTAAAAATTTAGAAGTCATCAAAAACCAAAGCACTACACGCATGCTCCTAGGGGGATAGATTGGCAGGAAAAGACCATCGCTCATCCCCGACTGCCACTCATAAGGAAGACAATCAATAAATAAAATTGTGCTCCGACTTCATCACAAAGCGGTTAACCATACGTGCATGCTACGGGAATCATTAACTTCAACACAAGCATTCTTTAAATCCATAATCACCCGACTAGCATGAATTTAATATTACTACCTCCATATCTCAAAACAATTATCAAGCATTAAATTGATCATAGCATCCAATTGACTTTCTATGATAGTTTTTATTATACCCAACTTGGATGCTCATCATTCTAGGACCAAATTAAAACCATAGGAAATACCATGCTGTTCTAAGAGACTCTCAAAATAATATAAGTGAAGCATGAGAGACTAGAAATTTCTATAAAATTAATCCACCACCAAGCTCTAAAAGATATAAGTGAAGCACTAGAGCAAAAACTATCAAGCTCAAAAGATGTAAGTGAAGCACATAGAGTATTCTAGCAAATTCTAGTCAAATAGGCTTCTCGAAAAAGGTGTGTTATAGCAAGGATGATTGTGGTAAACTAACAAGCAAAGACCAATATAATACACGACGCTCCAAGCAAAACACATATCATGTAGTGAATAAAAATATAGCTCCAAGTAAAGTTACAATGAACGAAGACGAAAGAGGGGATGCCTTCCCGGGGCATCCCCAATCTTAGTATTTTGGATATTCTTGAATATCTTGGGGTTCTATAAGCATCCCCAATCTTAGGCTCTTGCCACTCTTTATTCCATAGTCCATAAAAGCTTTACCCAAAACTTGAAAAGTTCACAACACAAAACTCAACAGGAAATCTTATAAGCTCCGTTAGTGAAAGAAAACAAAACCACCACATAAGATACTGCAATGAACTCATTCTTTATTTATTTTGGTGTTAAACTTAATGTATTCCAACTTCCTTATGGTTTATAAACTAATTTATTATCCATAGATGCATTGAAATAAGCAAACAACACACGAAAAACAGAATTTGTCAAAAATAGAACTTCTGGAAACTTCTGGAAGTCTAAAAATTCTACCAAAATAGGACGTACTGAAAAATTTGTTTATTGATCAGCAGCAAAACGAATCAACACAAAAGCTCTTTTCTCTGATTTATTGAATTTTTTCTCGTGAGCGCAAAGTTTCTGTTTTTCAGCAGAATCAAATCAACCATCATCATAGTTTATCCTATAGGTTCTACTTGGCACAAACACTAAACAAAAGATAAAAACACATCTAAACAGAAAGTAGAAACAAAATTTAACACTAAACAGGAACAAAAACAAAGAACATAAAGAAAATTGGGTTGCCTCCCAACTAGCGCTACCGTTTAACGCCCCTAGCTAGGCATAAAAGCAAGGATAGATCTAACGAGTGCCATGATAGTAAGATAGATCTTGAAAACTCATCTCATATTCTCTACGTTCGACAACAAGCTTTCTTTGAGGCAAGAAAAAGTAATCAAATGGGCTAAATTTGGTGGGACAAAGGTCCCCAAGATCAATCAAAGGAGGAATAGGTTCCTCCTTCGACCCTTCATAGTGCACAACTATTTCATCACTAAAAGCATTCTTTTGGCAAACTTTTGTGAGCCTATACTCAAGAGAGTATCCTAGCTCATCGTTTCGAAGAGCAAAATCATTATTAAGTTCGTTAATGAAATCAATCAAGACTTTGGTAGGAACCTTTTTTGTAAGGTTTTCATTAAAAGCGACATAGTCGGAAGATTGAAAACGTCTAAATTCCTCTTGATCATAAAGGATCGCTTCTATGGGAGGACGACTGGCGTCCACCCTATAGTGCGCAAAGATTTCTTTGGCCTCTCTTATGATAAATCTAAACTCATGAGCCAAAAAGATAGTAACAGCGCGCTTAACAGAAGAATGCTCAATATTAGAAAATTCTAGAAAAATTCTTTGTATGCAAGGATGCATATGCATAAATTGTCTTACAAGTTCAACTACAAGCATAGCAATAGCATCCACAAGACTACTAGTTCTATGAAGAATAGAACAACCCAAGGAAGGTAAAGCACCGGCACAAGTAAAGAAATCTTGAATAACACCTTTGCCAATAATGTTACCACTACCGATTCGAAATTTTTTAGTATGCAAGATAGGGGGTTCATCGGCCGGAACCTCGGGATTTTCCATGTTATCATTATTGTCCATATCAACGATAATCTCCCCAGTTTCAGACATAGCGGCAAACAAAAGCAAGGCAGGAGAAAGCGAGTGGAAAAGAGGGGAGGAGATTGGGAAAGAGAGGGCGAATAAAACGGCAAGGGTGAAGTGGGGGAGAGAAAAACGAGAGGCAAATGGCAAATAATGTAAATGCGAGGGAGATGAGTTTGTGATGGGTACATGGTATGTCCTGACTTGAGCGAAGACGTCCCCGGCAACGCCGCCAGAAATCCTTCTTGCTACGTCTTGAGCTAGCGTTGGTTTTTCCCGAAGAGAAGAGGGTGATGCAGCAAGTGTAGCATAAGTATTTCCCTCAGTTTTTGAGAACCAAGGTATCAATCCACCAGGAGGCTCCTCAAAAGTCCCACACCCCTACACAAACAAACTGAGAACTCGCAACCAACGCAATAAAGGGGTTGTCAATCCCTTAACGGCCACTTGCGAAAGTGAGATCTAATAGAGATAGTATGATAAGATAAATATATTTTTGGTATTTTATGATATAGATGCAAGAAAAGTAAAGATGCAAATAAAAGTAGATTGAAAGCAAATATGATAAGAGATAGACCCCGGGGCCATAGGTTTCACTAGAGGCTTCTCTCGAGAGCATAAGTAATACGGTGGGTGAACAAATTACTGTCAAGCAATTGATAGAAAAGAGAATAATTATGACGTTATCTAGGCATGATCTTGTATACATGCATCACATCCAAAACAAGTAGACCGACTCCTGCCTGCATCCACAACTATTACTCCACACATCGACCGCTATCCAGCATGCATCTAGAGTATTAAGTTCATAAGAACGGAGTAACGCATTAAGCAAGATGATATGATGTAGAGGGATAAACTCATGCAATATTATGTAAACCCCATCTAGTTATCCTCGATGGCAACAATAAAATACGTGTCTTGCAACCCTTTCTGTCACTGGGTATAATCAACGCAAGATTGAACCCAAAGCTAAGCACTTCTCCCATGGCAAGAAAGATCAATCTAGTAGGCCAAACCAAACCGATAATTCGAAGAGACTTGCAAAGATAACTCAATCATACATAAAAGAATTCAGAGAAGATTCAATTAATAACCATAGATAAATCTGAACATAAACTCACAATTCATCGGATCTTGACAAACACACCGCAAAAAGAGATTACATCGAATAGATCTCCACAAGAGAGGGGGAGAACATTGTATTGAGATCCAAAAAGAGAGTAGAAGCCATCTAGATAATAACTATGGACCCGTAGGTCTGTGGTAAACTACTCACAACTCATGGGAGGGGCAAGGATGTTGATGTAGAGGCCCTCTGTGGTCGAGTCCCCCTCCGGCAGAGTGCCGGCGATGGCTCCAAGATGGGATCTTGCGGATACAGAAGGTTACAGTGGTGGAAATTATGTTTCGTGGTGCCCATGGATGTTTTCGGGGTCCGTAGGTATATATAGGAGGAAGAAGTACGTCGGTGGACGCCCGAGGGGCCCACGAGACAGGGGCGCGCCCTACAGGGGGGGCGCACCCTCCTATCTCATGGGGCCCTCGGAGCTTTCTTGACTTGCACTCCAGGCTCTCCGGATCAGATTTGTTCCAAAAATAACGCTCCCGATGGTTTCATTCCGTTTGGACTCCCTTTGATATTCCTTTTCTTCGAAATACTGAAATAGGCAAAAAAACAGCAATACAGGCTGGGCCTCCGGTTAGTAGGTTAGTCCCAACAAATGACAAAAATATGTAGAATAAAGCCCATAAGCATCCAACACAGGTAATATAATAGCATGGAACAATCAAAAAATATAGATACGTTGGAGACGTATCACTTGCCAAGTCCTATTGTGTCAGCAGTGCTTCTGAAGTAGTGTTAGGTGTGAGGGCAGCTTGGGATCTGGCCAGTTCCGGAGCAAACGAACGAGTAACTCGTGAGATGCTGGTACAGTTGAAGCGGATGCCACTAGTGCAGAACCGGGCTTTAGCGCCGGTTCGTAAGGGCCTTTAGTGCCGGTTCTACAACCGACACTAAAGAGTGGAGACTAAAGCCCCCCCCCCTTACTACCGGTTCAGCACGAACCGGCGCTAAAGTGCCACCATGTGGGACGAGCCAGGCCCGGGTGCTGGTAGACCATTAGTACCGGTACTAAATGTTTGGGGGGGGGGTTGGTTTTATTTTTATTTTCCATTAATTTTGTGTTTTCCATTTAATTCTTTTTTGTTTGCTGGTATTTTACGATACTACAAATTGTACATGTTATGCATATATATATAAATAGATTTCCTCGTACGTAGAACCGCATATATATAAATATATATCATCGAATGTCTCATAACCAACACCATTAATTATTCACACATACACATGTATATATACGATTTTCTCCTACATGTTGCCTTGGTGCCTTGGGAGCACGATGACAAGTGGTTCATGGGGGCGGTAGCGGGTAATAGTATTCTCCTTTGGGATCTATGACCTGGTCGAGCAAAAATGCCGCTATTTCCTCTTGAAGTGCTAGTATGCGGTCCGTTGGTAGGAGCTGCATGCTCCCGCACCTCTCTGAACTGCTAAGAAGGAGATCAATATGCATGTGTATTAGTTGTGTGACTAGATATCAATAATGGTGTGAATAGTGTTCTGACAAACGTACCCAGTCCTGTCTTTGAGATCTGCTCCTTTCAGACGCCATCATGCGAATGTTCTCGCAAACGTAGAATGCACACAGATCATTCCCCACCGCCTGCTTCAGGGCCTTTACGAGAATGGAATTGAATCAGATAATGATTAATCAAGCATGATAATTAATTAATGGTATTGAAACAAGAATTAAAGAGATGGTAGCTAGCTAGCTAGCTAGCTAGCTAGTACTACTTAATTACTTACCTTTGGTCGATACCAAAACAACTTTTTTGCCCATTTTCCTGGAGTCACCTTGATGAAGTTTGCCCAAGCCCTGCCCACCGTCAAAGAAAATTAATAACGGGGTTATTAAATAGTTCATATCAGGAAATGACGAACTAAATAGGCCGAGATATAGTTAATAATGATTGAAATTACCTGTTGACTATCCCCTTCATGATGGTGTAGTCACTTTCTGCTTTAAGTAGTGAGTCCAGTACTTCGACTTTTCCTTCGTCAACTTTAATGTCTAAGAAGATCCAGTGGAAACTGCATGCGCACATGTTTGCGTGTCTTAATTAAGCGGGCATGTGCATAACACTAATCAACTACCGTAAACCCTATACACTTAATTATTAACATCTAGCTAGCTAGTAAGCAAAAACAGAATTTGTAGTACAAGACAATGTGACTCACAGGAAGTTGTAAGGAAGTAGTATATCTTCACTGGTATTGAGGCGCTTGAAGAACTCTAGCATGCTTTCCTCTAAACTTACTCGACAAGTTGGGAGGTTCCATGTGTACTCATTGATGGTATTTGGGTCAATGAACCCAATGCCATAGCGTCCAGATTTTTTCATTTCATACATCTTCATCCTGCATATAATACCACAGAAAGGAATATAGTGAGGATAATACATCTAATGATTGATCAAAATGATCACTACAGCTAGCTTAAGACTTAAATTACAGAAAGAAATCACTTACAGACAATAGCAACTGATGATAGATTTCTCGAGTGCGTCTTGATTGTATAACTGAAATAGTTCTGAATACTCAACAAACAGAGCTTTCTCATGGAAGTAATGCTCCTCCTTGACATTCACCATGAGGGACTCTCGATTGGAAATCTTGGTAATGTTCATATACCATTGATGCAATTCATACATTCTCATTGGGAGGTTCTTGACCTTGTCTGGCTCGACCAAAGGTTGGCCCCGGACATATTTCTGTTTTATTTCCTCCTCTCTAAGGGGAAACATGGGCTCGATTTTGAGGAGTTCTCCAACCGTAATCTTGAGCATTTCAGCCTGCATTATATGATCCTCCGTTATTACCACATCGCCCAGCTGGGGAACGTTAACGGTTTTCCCACAATAATATTGGGCGCGCGTACTCCTCTCATGTGTTGTTGGCACAACAAG
>NC_057810.1:688137572-688140796 GCF_018294505.1 Triticum aestivum
CCCATCTAGGGAATGGTTTTCCCACATTTTTTGCCAGCTGCTTGTTGGCTCAAGGTCGAGCTCACTTCCTTCTATAGTCGTGCTCGATGTGCCTTCCTGATTTGGTGCTCATAGTGTGAGTCAACAGGCTTGGGATCTGGTTTTCTTGCCATATGAATAAAGTGGTCAATAACTTTCTCAGGCACTTTCTCCCTTGGCGGCGGTGCCGGTTTCGGTCCAAAATGGGCATCCACTTGGGCCCGCACTTTGGCTGTGTTTTGCTCCTCGGTCATGTCGTAAGGCCTCTGAGGAAGAGGAGCGAGGCTTGGACCATATTTATATCGCTTGTCTCCACCTGTACTGAAGGAAATATGCCCTAGAGGCAATAATAAAGTTATTATTTATTTCCTTATAATCATGATAAATGTTTATTATTCATGCTAGAATTGTATTACCGGAAACATAATACATGTGTGAATACATAGACAAACAGAGTGTCACTAGTATGCCTCTACTTGACTAGCTCGTTAATCAAAGATGGTTATGTTTCCTAACCATAAACAATGAGTTGTTATTTGATTAACGAGGTCACATCATTAGTAGAATGATCTGATTGACATGACCCATTCCATTAGCTTAGCACCCGATCGTTTAGTATGTTGCTATTGCTTTCTTCATGACTTATACATGTTCCTATGACTATGAGATTATGCAACTCCCGTTTACCGGAGGAACACTTTGGGTACTACCAAACGTCACAACGTAACTGGGTGATTATAAAGGAGTAATACAGGTGTCTCCAATGGTCGATGTTGGGTTGGCGTATTTCGAGATTAGGATTTGTCACTCCGATTGTCGGAGAGGTATCTCTGGGCCCTCTCGGTAATACACATCACATAAGCCTTGCAAGCATTACAACTAATATGTTAGTTGTGAGATGATGTATTACGGAACGAGTAAAGAGACTTGCCGGTAACGAGATTGAACTAGGTATTGGATACCGACGATCGAATCTCGGGCAAGTAACATACCGATGACAAAGGGAACAACGTATGTTGTTATGCGGTCTGACCGATAAAGATCTTCGTAGAATATGTAGGAGCCAATATGGGCATCCAGGTCCCGCTGTTGGTTATTGACCAGAGACGTGTCTCGGTCATGTCTACATTGTTCTCGAACCCGTAGGGTCCGCACGCTTAAGGTTACGATGACAGTTATATTATGAGTTTATGCATTTTGATGTACCGAAGGTTGTTCGGAGTCCCGGATGTGATCACGGACATGACGAGGAGTCTCGAAATGGTCGAGACATAAAGATTGATATATTGGAAGCCTATGTTTGGACATCGGAAGTGTTCCGGGTGAAATCGGGATTTTACCGGGTTACCGGGAGGTTACCGGAACCCCCCGGGAGCCATATGGGCCATCATGGGCCTTAGTGGAAAGGAGAAAGGGGCAGCCCAAGGGGGCTGCGCGCCTCCCCCCTTCCCCTAGTCCTATTAGGACTAGGAGAGGTGGCCGGCCACCCCTCTCCCTCTTTCCCCCTTGGGAATCCTAGTTGGAATAGGATTGGGCGGGGAGTCCTACTCCCGGTAGGAGTAGGACTCCTCCTGTGCCTCTCTCTCTTGGCCGGCGCCCCCTCCCCCCTTGGCTCCTTTATATACTGAGGTAGAGGCACCTCTAAACACACAAGTTGATCCACGTGATCAATTCCTGAGCCGTGTGCGGTGCCCCCTGCCACCATATTCCTCGATAATACTGTAGCGGAGTTTAGGCGAAGCCCTGCTGCTGTAGTTCATCAAGATCGTCACCACGCCGTCGTGCTGACGGAACTCTTCCTCGACACTTTGCTGGATCGGAGTCCGGGGATCGTCATCGAGCTGAATGTGTGCTCGAACTCGGAGGTGTCGTAGTTTCGGTGCTTGATCGGTTGGATCGTGAAGACGTACGACTACTTCCTCTACGTCGTGTCATCGCTTCCGCAGTCGGTCTGCGTTGGGTACGTAGACAACACTCTCCTCTCGTTGCTATGCATCACATGATCCTGTGTGCGCGTAGGAAATTTTTTGAAATTACTACGAAACCCAAAAGTGGCATCCGAGCCTAGGTTATTGATGTTGATGTTATATGCACGAGTAGAACACAAGTAAGTTGTGGACGATACAAGTCATACTGCCTACCAGCATGTCATACTTTGGTTCGGCGGTATTGTTGGACGAGACGACCCGGACCAACCTTACGCGTATGCTTACGCGAGACCGGTTCCCTCGACGTGCTTTGCACAGAGATGGCTTGCGGGCGACTGTCTCTCCAACTTTAGTTGAACCAAGTATGGCTACGCCCGGTCCTTGCGAAGGTTAAAACGGAGTCTATTTGACAAACTATCGTTGTGGTTTTGATGCGTAGGTGAGATTGGTTCTTACTTAAGCCCGTAGCAGCCACGTAAAACATGCAACAAACAAAGTAGAGGACGTCTAACTTGTTTTTGCAGGGCATGTTGTGATGTGATATGGTCAAAGCATGATGCTGAATTTTATTGTATGAGATGATCATGTTTTGTAACCGAGTTATCGGCAACTGGCAGGAGCCATATGGTTGTCGCTTTATTGTATGCAATGCAATCGCGATGTAATGCTTTACTTTATTACTAAACGGTAGTGATAGTCGTTGAAGCATAAGATTGGCGAGACGACAACGATACTACGATGAAGATCAAGGTGTCGCGCCGGTGACGATGGTGATCATAACGGTGCTTCGGAGATGGAGATCACAAGCACAATATGATGATGGCCATATCATATCACTTATATTGATTGCATGTGATGTTTATCTTTTTTATGCATCTTATCTTGCTTTGATTGACGGTAGCATTATAAGATGATCTCTCACTAAATTATCAAGAAGTGTTCTCCCTGAGTATGCACCGTTGCCAAAGTTCGTCGTGCCCAGACACCACGTGATGATCGGGTGTGATAAGCTCTACGTCCATCTACAACGGGTGCAAGCCAGTTTTGCACACGCAGAATACTCAGGTTAAACTTGACGAGCCTAGCATATGCAGATATGGCCTCGGAACACGAAGACCGAAAGGTCGAGCGTGAATCATATAGTAGATATGATCAACATAACGATGTTCACCATTGAAAACTACTCCATCTCACGTGATGATCGGTTATGGTTTAGTTGATTTGGATCACGTGATCACTTAGAGGATTAGAGGGATGTCTATCTAAGTGGGAGTTCTT
>NC_057810.1:688141062-688150096 GCF_018294505.1 Triticum aestivum
TTTAATGCGTTCCTTGAGAAAGCAAAGTTGAAAGATGATGGTAGCAATTACACGGACTGGGTCCGTAACTTGAGGATTATCCTCATTGCTGCACAGAAGAATTACGTCCTGGAAGCACCGCTGGGTGCCAGGCCTGCTGCTGGAGCAACGCCAGATGTTATGAACGTCTGGCAGAGCAAAGCTGATGACTACTCGATAGTTCAGTGTGCCATGCTTTACGGCTTAGAATCGGGACTTCAACGACGTTTTGAACGTCATGGAGCATATGAGATGTTCCAGGAGTTGAAGTTAATATTTCAAGCAAATGCCCGGATTGAGAGATATGAAGTCTCCAATAAGTTCTATAGCTGCAAGATGGAGGAGAACAGTTCTGTCAGTGAGCATATACTCAAAATGTCTGGGTATAATAATCACTTGATTCAATTGGGAGTTAATCTTCCTGATGATTGCGTCATTGACAGAATTCTCCAATCACTGCCACCAAGCTACAAGAGCTTCGTGATGAACTATAATATGCAAGGGATGAACAAGACTATTCCCGAGCTCTTCGCAATGCTAAAAGCTGCGGAGGTAGAAATCAAGAAAGAGCATCAAGTGTTGATGGTTAACAAGACCACTAGTTTCAAGAAAAAGGGCAAAGGGAAGAAAAAGGGGAACTTCAAAAAGAACGGCAAGCAAGTTGCTGCTCAAGAGAAGAAACCCAAGTCTGGACCTAAGCCTGAAGCTGAGTGCTTCTACTGCAAGCAGACTGGTCACTGGAAGCGGAACTGCCCCAAGTATTTGGCGGATAAGAAGGATGGCAAGGTGAACAAAGGTATATGTGATATACATGTTATTGATGTGTACCTCACTAGAGCTCGCAGTAGCACCTGGGTATTTGATACTGGTTCTGTTGCTAATATTTGCAACTCGAAACAGGGACTACAGAATAAGCGGGCACTAGCAAAGGACGAGGTGACGATGCGCGTGGGAAACGGTTCCAAAGTCGATGTGATCGCAGTCGGCACGCTACCTCTACATCTACCTTCGGGATTAATATTAGACCTAAATAATTGTTATTTGGTGCCAGCGTTGAGCATGAACATTATATCTGGATCTTGTTTAATGCGAGACGGTTATTCATTTAAATCAGAGAATAATGGTTGTTCTATTTATATGAGTAATATCTTTTATGGTCATGCGCCCTTGAAGAGTGGTCTATTTTTATTGAATCTCGATAGTAGTAATACACATGTTCATAATGTTGAAACCAAAAGATGCAGAGTTGATAATGAAAGTGCAACTTATTTGTGGCACTGTCGTTTAGGTCATATCGGTATAAAGCGCATGAAGAAACTCCATACCGATGGACTTTTGGAACCACTTGATTATGAATCACTTGGTACTTGCGAACCGTGCCTCATGGGCAAGATGACTAAAACACCGTTCTCCGGTACTATGGAGAGAGCAACAAATTTGTTGGAAATCATACATACCGATGTATGTGGCCCGATGAATATTGAGGCTCGTGGCGGATATCGTTATTTTCTCACCTTCACAGATGATTTAAGCAGATATGGGTATATTTACTTAATGAAACATAAGTCTGAAACATTTGAAAAGTTCAAAGAATTTCAGAGTGAAGTTGAAAATCATCGTAACAAGAAAATAAAGTTTCTATGATCTGATCGTGGAGGAGAATATTTGAGTTACGAGTTTGGTGTACATTTGAAAAACTATGGAATAGTTTCACAACTCACGCCACCCGGAACACCACAGCGTAATGGTGTGTCCGAACGTCGTAATCGTACTTTACTAGATATGGTGCGATCTATGATGTCTCTTACTGATTTACCGCTATCATTTTGGGGATATGCTTTAGAGACGGCCGCATTCACGTTAAATAGGGCACCATCAAAATCCGTTGAGACGACGCCTTATGAACTGTGGTTTGGCAAGAAACCAAAGTTGTCGTTTCTTAAAGTTTGGGGCTGCGATGCTTATGTGAAAAAACTTCAACCTGATAAGCTCGAACCCAAATCGGAGAAATGTGTCTTCATAGGATACCCAAAGGAAACTGTTGGGTACACCTTCTATCACAGATCCGAAGGCAAAACATTCGTTGCTAAGAATGGATCATTTCTAGAGAAGGAGTTTCTCTCGAAAGAAGTGAGTGGGAGGAAAGTAGAACTTGACGAGGTAACTGTACCTGCTCCCTTACTGGAAAGTAGTTCATCACAGAAAACTGTTTCAGTGACACCTACACCAGTTAGTGAGGAAGCCAATGATAATGATCATGAAACTTCAGATCAAGATACTACTGAACCTCGTAGATCAACCAGAGTAAGATCCGCACCAGAGTGGTACGGTAATCCTGTTCTGGAGGTCATGCTACTAGATCATGATGAACCTACGAACTATGAAGAAGCAATGGTGAGCCCAGATTCCGCAAAGTGGCTAAAAGCCATGAAATCTGAGATGGGATCCATGTATGAGAACAAAGTATGGACTTTGGTTGACTTGCCCGATGATCGGCAAGCGATTGAGAATAAATGGATCTTTAAGAAGAAGACTGACGCTGATGGTAATGTTACTGTCTACAAAGCTCGACTTGTCGCAAAAGGTTTTCGGCAAGTTCAAGGAATTGACTACGATGAGACCTTCTCACCTGTAGCGATGCTTAAGTCCGTCTGAATCATGTTAGCAATTGCCGCATTTTATGATTATGAAATTTGGCAAATGGATGTCAAAACTGCATTCCTGAATGGATTTCTGGAAGAAGAGTTGTATATGATGCAACCAGAAGGTTTTGTCGATCCAAAGCAAGCTAACAAAGTGTGCAAGCTCCAGCGATCCATTTATGGACTGGTGCAAGCCTCTCGGAGTAGGAATAAACGTTTTGATAGTGTGATCAAAGCATTTGGTTTTATACAGACTTTCGGAGAAGCCTGTATTTACAAGAAAGTGAGTGGGAGCTCTGTAGCATTTCTGATATTATATGTGGATGACATATTACTGATTGGAAATGATATAGAATTTCTGGATAGCATAAAGGGATACTTGAATAAAAGTTTTTCAATGAAAGACCTCGGTGAAGCTGCTTACATATTAGGCATTAAGATCTATAGAGATAGATCAAGACGCTTAATTGGACTTTCACAAAGCACATACCTTGACAAAATTTTGAAGAAGTTCAAAATGGATCAAGCAAAGAAAGGGTTCTTGCCTGTGTTACAAGGTGTGAAATTGAGTAAGACTCAATGCCCGACCACTGCAGAAGATAGAGAGAATATGAAAGATGTTCCCTATGCATCAGCCATAGGCTCTATCATGTATGCAATGCTGTGTACCAGACCTGATGTATGCCTTGCTATAAGTTTAGCAGGGAGGTACCAAAGTAATCCAGGAATGGATCACTGGACAGCGGTCAAATACATCCTGAAATACCTGAAAAGGACTAAGGATATGTTTCTCGTATATGGAAGTGACAAAGAGCTCATCGTAAAAGGTTACGTTGATGCAAGCTTTGACACTGATCCGGACGATTCTAAATCGCAAACCAGATACGTGTTTACATTAAACGGTGGAGCTGTCAGTTGGTGCAGTTCTAAACAAAGCGTCGTAGCGGGATCTACATGTGAAGCGGAATACATAGCTGCTTCGGAAGCAGCAAATGAAGGAGTCTGGATGAAGGAGTTCATATCCGATCTAGGTGTCATACCTAGTGCATCGGGTCCAATGAAAATCTTTTGTGACAATACTGGTGCAATTGCCTTGGCAAAGGAATCCAGATTTCACAAAAAGGACCAAACACATCAAGAGACGCTTCAACTCCATCCGGGATCTAGTCCAGGTGGGAGACATAGAGATTTGCAAGATACATACGGATCTGAATATTGCAGACCCGTTGACTAAGCCTCTTCCACGAGCAAAACATGATCAGCACCAAAGCTCCATGGGTGTTAGATTCATTACAGTGTAATCTAGATTATTGACTCTAGTGCAAGTGGGAGACTGAAGGAAATATGCCCTAGAGGCAATAATAAAGTTATTATTTATTTCCTTATAATCATGATAAATGTTTATTATTCATGCTAGAATTGTATTACCGGAAACATAATACATGTGTGAATACATAGACAAACAGAGTGTCACTAGTATGCCTCTACTTGACTAGCTCGTTAATCAAAGATGGTTATGTTTCCTAACCATAAACAATGAGTTGTTATTTGATTAACGAGGTCACATCATTAGTAGAATGATCTGATTGACATGACCCATTCCATTAGCTTAGCACCCGATCGTTTAGTATGTTGCTATTGCTTTCTTCATGACTTATACATGTTCCTATGACTATGAGATTATGCAACTCCCGTTTACCAGAGGAACACTTTGGGTACTACCAAACGTCACAACGTAACTGAGTGATTATAAAGGAGTACTACAGGTGTCTCCAATGGTCGATGTTGGGTTGGCGTATTTCGAGATTAGGATTTGTCACTCCGATTGTCGGAGAGGTATCTCTGGGCCCTCTCGGTAATACACATCACATAAGCCTTGCAAGCATTACAACTAATATGTTAGTTGTGAGATGATGTATTACGGAACGAGTAAAGAGACTTGCCGGTAACGAGATTGAACTAGGTATTGGATACCGACGATCGAATCTCGGGCAAGTAACATACCGATGACAAAGGGAACAACGTATGTTGTTATGCCGTCTGACCGATAAAGATCTTCGTAGAATATGTAGGAGCCAATATGGGCATCCAGGTCCCGCTATTGGTTATTGACCAGAGACGTGTCTCGGTCATGTCTACATTGTTCTCAAACCCGTAGGGTCCGCACGCTTAAGGTTACGATGACAGTTATATTATGAGTTTATGCATTTTGATGTACCGAAGGTTGTTCGGAGTCCCGGATGTGATCATGGACATGACGAGGAGTCTCGAAATGGTCGAGACATAAAGATTGATATATTGGAAGCCTATGTTTGGACATCGGAAGTGTTCCGGGTGAAATCGGGATTTTACCGGGTTACCGGGAGGTTACCGGAACCCCCCGGGAGCCATATGGGCCATCATGGGCCTTAGTGGAAAGGAGAAAGGGGCAGCCCAAGGGGGCTGCGCGCCTCCCCCCTTCCCCTAGTCCTATTAGGACTAGGAGAGGTGGCCGTCCACCCCTCTCCCTCTTTCCCCCTTGGGAATCCTAGTTGGAATAGGATTGGGGGGGGAGTCCTACTCCCGGTAGGAGTAGGACTCCTCCTGCGCCTCTCTCTCTTGGCCGGCGCCCCCTCCCCCCTTGGCTCCTTTATATACTGAGGTAGAGGCACCTCTAAACACACAAGTTGACACAAGTTGATCCACGTGATCAATTCCTTAGCCGTGTGCGGTGCCCCCTGCCACCATATTCCTCGATAATACTGTAGTGGAGTTTAGGCGAAGTCCTGCTGCTGTAGTTCATCAAGATCGTCACCACGCCGTCGTGCTGACGGAACTCTTCCCCGACACTTTGCTGGATCGGAGTCCGGGGATCGTCATCGAGCTGAACGTGTGCTCGAACTCGGAGGTGCCGTAGTTTCGGTGCTTGATCGGTTGGATCGTGAAGACGTACGACTACTTCCTCTACGTCGTGTCATCGCTTCCGCAGTCGGTCTGCGTTGGGTACGTAGACAACACTCTCCTCTCGTTGCTATGCATCACATGATCCTGTGTGCGCGTAGGAAATTTTTTGAAATTACTACGAAACCCAACATGTACTTCCTGTACTACCTCGACTCGTACCACTATGCACCATAGCTGTGGCGTGTCTCTTCTGCGATTGCTGATACGGCGGAGACGGCTGACGTGGCTGAATTGGAGCAGGAGGAGTGGCCTGACGCTGTGCCGGACTTGAAGCAGGACGTGTGGCCTGACATGGTGTCGGACTTGAAACAGGAGGAGTGGCCTGACACTGTGCCGGACTTGAAGTAGGAGTCTTCTCACGCGTTCGTGGACTTGTAGGAGGTGGCGGACTTCAAGGAGGAGTCGGCTCAGACGTTCGTGGATTTGGAGGAGCGGGAGTCTGCTGACTCGATGGCGGACTTCGAGGAGGAGTCGGCAGACGTGGTGTCGGTGGACTTTGAAAGATGATGCAATCCTTTCTCCATACGATGATATGATGTATGGCCTCTCCCAGTGTGCGCTCATCATCACCTCCAGGAATGTCAAGCTATAGCCCCGAATATGGGTCCACCACTTCATCAACCAAGACACGAGCATAGCCCATTGGAATCGGGGTGCAATGGAAGGTTGCTTCGGCGGTAATTGTAAAAGCAACAGCGTCCACCACCTTCATGGATATGTTCTTCATTTTGGAGTGTAGCTCACAGTTAGTGTTCTCTATGATGTCATCCACAGGATATGTATCCAGCAGTGTCTCGCCCGGGGCGGAACCAACGCTGCTTCTCGGCATGGATGGGAAGGTGCTATCCAATGCTGGACGATCATCTGCTTGCTGCTGCTGCTGCTGAGACCCCCTTTCCTGGCTAAGTGAGTCGATCTACTGCTGGTGCTGCTGGAATTTGAGTGCCAAGTCCGGGTGCCTTGCCTCTAGGCCTTGAAGGCATTCTGCATCCTGCTTCCTCTGCTCCTCCTCCAGCTTCCTCTGCTTCTCCTCCTCCATCTTCTTTCTTGCACGGGTCCTATAGTCATCGTTCCTTTCCGAAAAGCCCTCATACCAGGGAATAACGCTCTTGCCTCGTGTTCTTCCCGGGTGTTCGGGATTTCCCAGGGCGCGTGTAAGCTCGTCGTTCTCTCTGTTGGGCATGAACACCCCCTTTCGAGCATCTTCTATTGTGTCAAGTATCTTTTGTTCGGCTCCTTTTAGACTTGCCTTCTTCGAAACCAAGCATGTCTTCGGGTCCAACGCCCCCCCATGCGCATAGAACCAAATTCTGCACCTGGGGGCAGCTCCTAGTAACCGGAGTGACCCCTGCATCCTCCATCTCTTGCTCAGACTTATCCCACTTAGGCATTCCCACCGCATAGCCACCTGGACCGAGCCTACGGAACTGCGTCTTTTTTGTGGCATTGTCCTTGTTTTTATCAATCGTTCCTTACATAATTCTGATTCCTTGAATTTAACGAAATCGTCCCAGTGTTCTCTTTTCTTCTCCAGTGTTCCCTTGAATTCTGGAGTCTTCCTTTCTGCAGCGAGGTAGTTGGCCCATACAGTTTTCTTGTGGATGTTGAATGCAATTGCCATCTTCTTAAGAGCAGCGTCCTTGACTTTCTGCACATCTGCATCAGTGAAATAATCTGGTAGGGTGAAATGTTCCATCAGAGATTCCCAAAGGTTTTTTTTGCTCTGTCGTTGACCCAAGTAACACCTGGACGTTTAGTTTTTGGCTCTTTCCATTCTTGAATGGAGATCGGGAGTTGGTTCTTCACAAGAACTCCGAACTGATGAGTCCACTTGTTCGCAATTTTCTTAGGCGTGAGGGGTTCGCCACTAGCTTTGATGGAGTCGATGTTGTACTTTACACCCTCATTTAACTTTTTGCCCGGGCCTCGCTTTGTCCTGTTGTCTATAGAAGCAAATTTTCTTGATTCGGAGGGCTGAAATAAGAAAGATTGATTCATTAATATATCTTCAAATAAAAAAACATGTGATGATCACCAGATGCCTGTTTATATAAATATACCTCGCCGGTAGTCTTTGTTATTTCAAGATCAACATTGTCCTCTGTGTCATCATAAACATTGTCTGCGCCATCATAATCATAATCATAGTTCATGACTTCATCAGCTCGGTCGTCGAGATCAAATATCTTATCATCACCCTCTCCGCTATTGTTTAGATATTGGGAGTCATCATCTGCTTCATTCAGATCATCTAGCCTGCGAGGGCTACGTATGATCTCGAATAATTCCTCTTATCTCTCTCTCTGCCGGTATTTTCCGCCATAGCTTTTACTTAACTAATACAGAAGAAATATAAAACAATTTAGTATTCAAATTACAATGCATGGATGCAATCAATAAGGAAAAAGTAAATCATATAGTACATAATATGCATCGTCTCGATTAATATATAATCTCGAATACATCGTCTCGAATAATATATATAATCTCGAATACATCGTCTCGAATATTATATATCGAATACATAACTGGCTAGGTACCTAATAAAGATCGAGTACTACAGAAGAATCTAGGGCACTCGCAGTTCCTGGGGCGCGGGCGGTGGACACCCAAAGAGAAGGAACCATCATAGGATCATATCTCCGGTCATCTGCCCAAAGAACCTGCCAAGTATTGGAGAACCTAACGTCCATAGCAGCCATGTAGCGATGGACGTGCTCGTCCTCC
This sequence comes from Triticum aestivum, assembly GCF_018294505.1. NCBI lineage: Eukaryota > Viridiplantae > Streptophyta > Magnoliopsida > Poales > Poaceae > Triticum > Triticum aestivum. The sequence continues at coordinate 688,149,393 of NC_057810.1, forward strand.
TCCCTGACACGGTGACGCACCACCTCCGATGGGGCCGGCTCCCTCTGCATTGAATGTGGCCCACGCGAAAGCCACCAAAGGAAATCAGGGTCGACGACGGGACCCGAGGCCGGGTTCCTCACCAAGCGGCGTGCCCCTCCAGGTAGCACCTCCCAGTGCCAGCCCGGCGGAGCCCGGTCCTGGACATGGGTCAGCCGGACGTTGTCGCGAACGGGTCGACGGCAAGGATGCGGGCCGGGCATATCGTCGAGAACAAATACTATATGCCCGCAAAAAGTAACATTTTTTAAATGATTGGAGTGTGATAACTAAAATTCTATATGCAAATTCTAACAATTTGACATTAATCTAATTCATCTAACTAAAACTAATTCTAAAATTTCTAACATTTCTATATAAATAACTAACATTTCTATAACATTTCTATAACTAAAAAACAAAAAAATTGCTAACATTTCTATAAATATTTCTATAACTAAAAAACAGAAGAAAAAATATAACATTTCTATATAACTAACATTTCTAATATTTCTATAACTAAAAAACAAAAAAAATTCTAACATTTCTATAGATATTTCTATAACTAAAAAACAGAAAATTTTCGATAACTAAAATTTATAACTAAAAAACTAATGTGTGTGTGTGTGGACATGGCGGCCGGGGCAGGAGCTCACTGGCGAGGCGCGGCGACGGGGACGGAGACG